>NC_034192.2:57578409-57590909 GCF_002021735.2 Oncorhynchus kisutch | reverse complement strand
AAAACTCACATATCTACTGGGTGAAATTCCACAGTGTGCCATCACAGCAGCAAGATTTGTGACCTGTTGCCACGAGAAAAGGGCAACCAGTGAAGAACAAACACCATTGTAAATACAACCCATATTTATGCTTATTTATTTTATCTTGTGTCCTTTAACCATTTGTACATTGTTAAAACACTGTATATATATATATATATATATGACATTTGTAATGTCTTTATTGTTTTGAAACTTCTGTATGTGTAATGTTTACTGTTAATTTTTGTTGTTTTTCACTTTATATATTCACTTTGTATGTTGTCTACCTCACTTGCTTTGGCAATGTTAACACATGTTTCCCATGCCAATAAAGCCCTTGAATTGAATTGAATTGAGAGAGAGAGTAAGACAGAGACAGAAAGAGAGAGAGATAGGGGAGAGACAGAGAGAGAGACAGAGAAAGAGACAGAGAGACAGAGAGAGAGACAGAGAGAGCTAAGGCAGTGTGGGTTTTGGCTGTCCTTTACATTGTGGATTACAGTTTCCTTAACCTTTAAGATGCATTCTCCATCATTCTCTCTAATGTGCCCTTCCCAGGGTGCATCTTAACCTCAAGACTACAGTACACACACACACACACACACACACACACACACACACACACACACACATAGGGAGAGAGAGATATTTTAGGTAGAGGAAGAGAGGGAGAGAGAGAGAGAGTGAGAGAGAGAGAGGGAGAGAGAGAGAGTAAGAGAGAGAGAGAGAGAGAGAGAGAGAGAGAGAGAGAGAGAGAGAGAGAAAGAGACAGAGAGACAGAGAGACAGAGAGAGAGACAGAGAAAGAGAGAGAGAGAGACAGAGAGTGAGAGAGAGAGAGACAGAGAGAGAGAGAGAGAGAGAGAGACAGAGAGACAGAGAGACAGAGACAGAGAGAGAGACAGAGAGACAGAGAGACAGAGACAGAGAGAGAGACAGAGAGAGCTAAGGCAGTGTGGGTTTTGGCTGTCCTTTACATTGTGGATTACAGTTTCCTTAACCTTTAAGATGCATTCTCCATCATTCTCTCTAATGTGCCCTTCCCAGGGTGCATCTTAACCTCGAGACTACAGTACACACACACACACACACACACACACACACACACACACACACACACACACACACACACACACACACACACACAGGGAGAGTGAGATATTTTAGGTAGAGGAAGAGAGAGAGAGTAAGAGAGCGAGAGATACAGAGAGAGTAAGAGAGAGCAAGAGAGAGTAAGAGAGAGTAAGAGAGAGTAAGAGAGAGTAAGAGAAGAGTAAGAGAGAGTAAGAGAGAGTAAGAGAGAGTAAGAGAGAGAGTAAGACAGAGACAGAAAGAGGAAGGCAGAGACAGAAAGAGAGAGAGTAAGACAGAGAGAGAGAGATAGGGGAGAGAGCGAGAGAGAGTAAGACAGAGACCGAAAGAGAGAGAGATAGGGGAGAGAGAGCGAGAGATAAGGGAGAGAGCGAGAGAGATAGGGGAGAGATAGAGAGATAGGGGAGAGAGAGAGAGAGTAAGACAGAGACATAGAGAGAGAGAGAGAGAGAGAGAGAGAGAGAGAGAGAGAGAGACAGAGAGTGAGAGAGAGAGAGACAGAGAGAGAGAGAGAGACAGAGTGTGAGAGAGAGAGAGACAGAGAGAGAGAGAGAGAGAGAGAGACAGAGAGTGAGAGAGAGAGAGCTAAGGCAGTGTGGGTTTTGGCTGTCCTTTACATTGTGGATTACAGTTTCCTTAACCTTTAAGATGCATTCTCCATCATTCTCTCTAATGTGCCCTTCCCAGGGTGCATCTTAACCTCGAGACTACAGTACACACACACACACACACACACACACACACACATAGGGAGAGAGAGATATTTTAGGTAGAGGAAGAGAGGGAGAGAGAGAGAGAGAGAGTGAGAGAGAGAGAGGGAGAGAGAGAGAGTAAGAGAGAGAGAGAGAGAGAGAGAGAGAGAGAGAGAGAGAGAGAGAGAGAGAGAGAGAGAGTAAGAGAACGAGAGAGACAGAGAGAGAGAAAGAGAGAGAAAGAGAGAGAGAGAAAGATAGTGAGAGAGAGCGAGACAGAGAGAGAGAGAGAGACTGAGAGACAGAGAGAGAAAGAGAGAAAGACAGGTTGTCTGGAAGGGAGATAGACAGTAACAGGTTGTCTAGAAGGGAGAGAGAAAGTAACAGGCTGTCTAGAAGGGAGAGAGACAGATACAGGCTGTCTAGAAGGGAGAGAGACAGATACAGGCTGTCTGGAATGGAGAGAGACAGATACAGGTTGTCTGGAAGGGCGAGAGACAGATACAGGTTGTCTAGAAGGGAGAGAGACAGTAACAGGTTGTCTAGAAGGGAGAGAGACAGATACAGGTTGTCTAGAAGGGAGAGAGACAGTAACAGGCTCTCTGGAAGGGAGAGAGACAGTAAACAGGCTGTCTGGAAGGGAGAGAGACATTAACAGGTTGTCTAGAAGGGAGAGAGACAGATACAGGTTGTCTAGAAGGGAGAGAGACAGTAACAGGTTGTCTAGAAGGGAGAGAGACAGTAATAGGCTATCTGGAAGTGAGAGAGACAGTAACAGGTTGTCTAGAAGGGAGAGAGACAGATACAGGCTGTCTGGAAGGGAGAGAGACAGATACAGGCTGTCTAGAAGGGAGAGAGACAGATACAGGCTGTCTGGAAGGGAGAGAGACAGATACAGGCTGTCTGGAAGGGGGAGAGACAGTAACAGGTTGTCTAGAATGGAGAGAGACAGTAACAGGTTGTCTGGAAGGGAGAGAGACAGTAACAGGTTGTCTGGAAGGGAGAGAGACAGTAACAGGTTGTCTAGAAGGGAGAGAGACAGTAACAGGCTGTCTGGAAGGGAGTGATACAGTAACAGGTTGTCTAGAAGGGAGAGAGACAGTAACAGGTTGTCTAGAAGGGAGAGAGACAGATACAGGTTGTCTAGAAGGGAGAGAGACAGTAACAGGTTGTCAGGAAGGGAGAGAGACAGATACAGGCTCTCTGGAAGGGAGAGAGACAGTAACAGGTTGTCTAGAAGGGAGAGAGACAGATACAGGCTGTCTAGAAGGGAGAGAGACAGATACAGGCTGTTTAGAAGGGAGAGAGACAGATACAGGCTGTCTAGAAGGGAGAGAGACAGATACAGGCTCTCTGGAAGGGAGAGAGACAGTAACAGGCTGTCTAGAAGGGAGAGAGACAAATACAGGCTGTCTGGAAGGGAGAAATACAGTAACAGGCTGTCTGGAAGGGAGAGAGACAGTAACAGGCTGTCTAGAAGGGAGAGAGACAGTAACAGGTTGTCTAGAAGGGAGAGAGACAGTAACAGGTTGTCTAGAAGGGAGAGAGACAGATACAGGTTGTCTAGAAGGGAGAGAGACAGTAACAGGTTGTCTGGAAGGGAGAGAGACAGATACAGGCTGTCTGGGAGGGAGAGAGACAGATACAGGCTGTCTGGAAGGGAGAGAGACAGATACAGGCTGTCTGGAAGGGAGAGAGACAGATACAGGTTGTCTAGAAGGGAGAGAGACAGATACAGGCTGTCTAGAAGGGAGAGACACAGATACAGACTGTCTAGAAGGGAGAGAGACAGATACAGGCTGTCTAGAAGGGAGAAAGACAGATACAGGCTCTCTGGAAGGGAGAGAGACAGTAACAGGCTGTCTAGAAGGGAGAGAGACAGTAACAGGCTGTCTAGAAGGGAGAGAGACAGTAACAGGCTGTCTAGAAGGGAGAGAGACAAATGCAGGCTCTCTGGAAGGGAGAGAGACAGTAACAGGCTGTCTAGAAGGGAGAGAGACAGATACAGGCTGTCTGGAAGGGAGAGAGACAGTAACAGGTTGTCAGGAAGGGAGAGAGACAGATACAGGCTCTCTGGAAGGGAGAGAGACAGTAACAGGCTGTCTGGAAGGGAGAGAGACAGTAACAGGTTGTCTAGAAGGGAGAGAGACAGTAACAGGTTGTCTAGAAGGGAGAGAGACAGATACAGGTTGTCTAGAAGGGAGAGAGACAGTAACAGGTTGTCAGGAAGGGAGAGAGACAGATACAGGCTCTCTGGAAGGGAGAGAGACAGTAACAGGTTGTCTAGAAGGGAGAGAGACAGATACAGGCTGTCTAGAAGGGAGAGAGACAGATACAGGCTGTCTAGAAGGGAGAGAGACAGATACAGGCTGTCTAGAAGGGAGAGAGACAGATACAGGCTCTCTGGAAGGGAGAGAGACAGTAACAGGCTGTCTAGAAGGGAGAGAGACAGATACAGGCTGTCTGGAAGGGAGAAATACAGTAACAGGCTGTCTGGAAGGGAGAGAGACAGTAACAGGCTGTCTAGAAGGGAGAGAGGACAGTAACAGGTTGTCTAGAAGGGAGAGAGACAGTAACAGGTTGTCTAGAAGGGAGAGAGACAGATACAGGTTGTCTAGAAGGGAGAGAGACAGGAACAGGTTGTCTGGAAGGGAGAGAGACAGATACAGGCTGTCTGGGAGGGAGAGAGACAGATACAGGCTGTCTGGAAGGGAGAGAGACAGATACAGGCTGTCTGGAAGGGAGAGAGACAGATACAGGTTGTCTAGAAGGGAGAGAGACTGATACAGGCTGTCTAGAAGGGAGAGACACAGATACAGGCTGTCTAGAAGGGAGAGAGACAGATACAGGCTGTCTAGAAGGGAGAAAGACAGATACAGGCTCTCTGGAAGGGAGAGAGACAGTAACAGGCTGTCTAGAAGGGAGAGAGACAGTAACAGGCTGTCTAGAAGGGAGAGAGACAAATGCAGGCTCTCTGGAAGGGAGAGAGACAGTAACAGGCTGTCTAGAAGGGAGAGAGACAGTAACAGGCTGTCTAGAAGGGAGAGAGACAAATGCAGGCTCTCTGGAAGGGAGAGAGACAGTAACAGGCTGTCTAGAAGGGAGAGAGACAGATACAGGCTGTCTGGAAGGGAGAGAGACAGTAACAGGTTGTCAGGAAGGGAGAGAGACAGATACAGGCTCTCTGGAAGGAAGAGAGACAGTAACAGGTTGTCTAGAAGGGAGAGAGACAGATACAGGCTGTCTAGAAGGGAGAGAGACAGATACAGGCTGTCTAGAAGGGAGAGAGACAGATACAGGCTGTCTAGAAGGGAGAGAGACAGATACAGGCTCTCTGGAAGGGAGAGAGACAGATACAGGCTCTCTGGAAGGGAGAGAAACAGTAACAGGTTGTTTAGAAGGGAGAGAGACAGATACAGGCTCTCTGGAAGGGAGAGAGACAGTAACAGGTTGTCTAGAAGGGAGAGAGACAGATACAGGCTGTCTAGAAGGGAGAGAGACAGATACAGGCTGTCTAGAAGGGAGAGAGACAGATACAGGCTCTCTGGAAGGGAGAAAGACAGATACAGGCTGTCTAGAAGGGAGAAAGACAGATACAGGCTCTCTGGAAGGGAGAGAGACATTAACAGGCTGTCTAGAAGGGAGATAGACAAATGCAGGCTCTCTGGAAGGGAGAGAGACAGATACAGGCTGTCTGGAAGGGTGAGAGACAGTAACAGGCTGTCTGGAAGGGAGAGAGACAGTAACAGGCTGTCTGGAAGGGAGAGAGACAGTAACAGGCTCTCTGGAAGGGAGAGAGACAGTAAACAGGCTGTCTGGAAGGGAATCTGACAGGTAAGAGAAATGACCTCTTGAGGATTGGTAGAGTGAATGGAAGCGCTCTGAATTGTCAGAGACTGTAACGTTTCACATTTCACTAAGTCCGCTTTCCCCACTGACCTTTTTCATATTTAACTCTGAGACCCATCTATTGTCAGTGAACCTTTCCTCTGCAGGAAGGGGAATGTAGTTAACATTCAGAGAGCAGGGTGTCCTATTGACTGAGCTGCAGATTCAGAGATTCAGTCTGTGGAGTTTACAGGGAGAGGAGGAAGAGTGTGTGTTACTGTGTAAATGTGTGTGTGGCAGAAAAGTCTAGAACGTGAAATCAGATGCATGCAGGCAGCCAGGCGCAAACGCACACACACACACACACACACACACACACACACACACACACACACACACACACACACACACACACACACACACACACACACACACACACACACACACACACACACACACATACACACACACACACACACAGACAGTTTTGGAGCACAGAACCACATGCTCACTCAATAGTTGTCCTCATCTCTGCCATTAAAGACCAACGGAATATGTCACAAACGTCTTCTATGAACCACATACAAACGTCTTCCATGAACCACATACAAACGTCTTCTATGAACCACATACAAACGTCTTCTATGAACCACATACAAACGTCTTCTATGAACCAGATACAAACGTCTTCTATGAACCACATACAAACGTCTTCTATGAATCACATACAAACGTCTTCTATGAACCACATACAAACGTCTTCTATGAACCACATACAAACATCTTCTATGAACCACATACAAACGTCTATATGAACCACATACAAACGTCTTCTATGAACCACATACAAACATCTTCTATGAACCACATACAAACGTCTTCTATGAACCACATACAAACGTCTTCTATGAACCACATACAAACGTCTTCCATGAACCACATACAAACGTCTATATGAACCACATACAAACGTCTTCTATGAACCACATACAAACGTCTTCTATGAACCACATACAAACGTCTTCTATGAACCACATACAAACGTCTTCTCTGAACCACATACAAACGTCTTCTATGAACCACATACAAACGTCTTCTATGAATCACATACAAACGTCTTCTATGAACCACATACAAACGTCTTCTATGAACCACATACAAACGTCTTCTATGAACCACATACAAACGTCTTCCATGAACCACATACAAACGTCTTCTATGAACCACATACAAACGTCTTCCATGAACCACATACAAACATCTTCTATGAACCACATACAAACGTCTATATGAACCACATACAAACGTCTTCTATGAATCACATACAAACGTCTTCTATGAACCACATACAAACGTCTTCCATGAACCACATACAAACGTCTTCTATGAACCACATACAAACGTCTTCTATGAACCACATACAAACGTCTTCTATGAACCACATACAAACGTCTTCTATGAACCACATACAAACGTCTTCTCTGAACCACATACAAACGTCTTCTATGAACCACATACAAACGTCTTCTATGAATCACATACAAACGTCTTCTATGAACCACATACAAACGTCTTCTATGAACCACATACAAACGTCTTCTATGAACCACATACAAATGTCTTCTATGAACCACATACAAACGTTTTCTATGAACCACATACAAACGTCTTCTATGAACCACATACAAACGTCTTCCATGAACCACATACAAACGTCTTCTATGAACCACATACAAACGTCTATATGAACCACATACAAACGTCTTCTATGAACCACATACAAACGTCTTCCATGAACCACATACAAACGTCTTCTATGAACCACATACAAACGTCTATATGAACCACATACAAACGTCTTCTATGAACCACATACAAACGTCTTCTATGAACCACATACAAACGTCTTCTATGAACCACATACAAACGTCTTCTATGAACCACATACAAACGTCTTCCATGAACCACATACAAACATCTTCCATGAACCACATACAAACGTCTTCTATGAACCACATACAAACGTCTTCCATGAACCACATACAAACGTCTTCTATGAACCACATACAAACGTCTTCCATGAACCACATACAAACGTCTTCTATGAACCACATACAAACGTCTTCTATGAACCACATACAAACGTCTTCCATGAACCACATACAACTGTTTGGTGTTTGAAGTTCCTCTTCGATGCCTTCAGTTTTTATGTAACAAGTAAAGCCCATCAAGTGTCTCCTTTGAAAGTGATTTTCTGAAGGAGCTTGTAGGAGCCTGCTGGTTAGTTTGGCTGTCAGGGAAGAATAGGTGTTGTGATGTATTACAGGCCCTACTGTTACTTATCGCTACTGCAGCCAGAGAATGTAATTATGTCCAAAATGGCACTCTATTCCCTATTTAGTGTACTGTATAGGGCATAGAATGTAATAGTGTCCAAAATGGCACCCTATTCCCTATTTAGTCTACTGAATAGGGAATAGAATGTAATAGTGTCCAAAATGGCACCCTATTCCCTATTTAGTCTACTGAATAGGGAATAGAATGTAATAGTGTCCAAAATGGCACCCTATTCCCTATTTAGTGTACTGTATAGGGCATAGAATGTAATAGTGTCCAAAATGGCACCCTATTCCCTATTTAGTCTACTGAATAGGGAATAGAATGTAATATTGTCCAAAATGGCACCCTATTCCCTATTTAGTCTACTGAATAGGGAATAGAATGTAATTTGGTACAGCCTATAATACATTATACTGACTCATGCTAACTTATTTTGGCATACTCAAGCTGCATCAAATGGAAACACTCAGAGTCTCATGGAAACACTCAGAGTCTCATGGAAACACTCAGAGTCTTGTGGAAACACTCAGAGTCTCATGGAAACACTCAGAGTCTTATGGAAACACTCAGAGTCTCATGGAAACACTCAGAGTCTCATGGAAACACTCAGAGTCTCATGGAAACAATCAGAGTCTCATGGAAACACTCAGAGTCTCATGGAAACACCCAGAGTCTTATGGAAACACTCAGAGTCTCATGGAAACACTCAGAGTCTTATGGAAACACTCAGAGTCTCATGGAAACACTCAGAGTCTCATGGAAACACTCAGAGTCTTATGGAAACACTCAGAGTCTCATGGAAAAACTCAGAGTCTCATGGAAACACTCAGAGTCTTGTGGAAACACTCAGAGTCTCATGGAAACACTCAGAGTCTTATGGAAACACTCAGAGTCTCATGGAAACACTCAGAGTCTTGTGGAAACACTCAGAGTCTCATGGAAACACTCAGAGTCTCATGGAAACACTCAGAGTCTTGTGGAAACACTCAGAGTCTCATGGAAACACTCAGAGTCTTATGGAACCACTCAGAGTCTTATGGAAACACTCAGAGTCTCATGGAAACACTCAGAGTCTCATGGAAACACTCAGAGTCTCATGGAAACACTCAGAGTCTCATGGAAACACTCAGAGTCTTATGGAAACACTCATAGTCTTATGGAAACACTCAGAGTCTCATGGAAACACTCAGAGTCTCATGGAAACACTCAGAGTCTTATGGAAACACTCAGAGTCTCATGGAAGCACTCAGAGTCTCATGGAAACACTCAGAGCCTTATGGAAACACTCAGAGTCTCATGGAAACACTCAGAGTCTCATGGAAACACTCAGAGTCTCATGGAAACACTCAGAGTCTCATGGAAACACTCAGAGTCTTATGGAAACACTCAGAGTCTCATGAAAAAACTCAGAGTCTCATGGAAACACTCAGAGTCTTGTGGAAACACTCAGAGTCTCATGGAAACACTCAGAGTCTTGTGGAAACACTCAGAGTCTCATGGAAAAACTCAGAGTCTCATGGAAACACTCAGAGTCTTGTGGAAACACTCAGAGTCTCATGGAAACACTCAGAGTCTTATGGAAACACTCAGAGTCTCATGGAAACACTCAGAGTCTTGTGGAAACACTCAGAGTCTCATGGAAACACTCAGAGTCTCATGGAAACACTCAGAGTCTTGTGGAAACACTCAGAGTCTCATGGAAACACTCAGAGTCTTATGGAACCACTCAGAGTCTTATGGAAACACTCAGAGTCTCATGGAAACACTCAGAGTCTTATGGAAACACTCAGAGTCTCATGGAAACACTCAGAGTCTCATGGAAACACTCAGAGTCTCATGGAAACACTCAGAGTCTCATGGAAACACTCAGAGTCTCATGGAAACACTCAGAGTCTTATGGAAACACTCATAGTCTTATGGAAACACTCAGAGTCTCATGGAAACACTCAGAGTCTCATGGAAACACTCAGAGTCTTATGGAAACACTCAGAGTCTCATGGAAACACTCAGAGTCTCATGGAAACACTCAGAGTCTTATGGAAACACTCAGAGTCTCATGGAAACACTCAGAGTCTTATGGAAACACTCAGAGTCTCATGGAAACACTCAAAGTCTTGTGGAAACACTCAGAGTCTCATGGAAAAACTCAGAGTCTCATGGAAACACTCAGAGTCTTGTGGAAACACTCAGAGTCTCATGGAAACACTCAGAGTCTTATGGAAACACTCAGAGTCTCATGGAAACACTCAGAGTCTTGTGGAAACACTCAGAGTCTCATGGAAACACTCAGAGTCTCATGGAAACACTCAGAGTCTTGTGGAAACACTCAGAGTCTCATGGAAACACTCAGAGTCTTATGGAACCACTCAGAGTCTTATGGAAACACTCAGAGTCTCATGGAAACACTCAGAGTCTTATGGAAACACTCAGAGTCTCATGGAAACACTCAGAGTCTCATGGAAACACTCAGAGTCTCATGGAAACACTCAGAGTCTCATGGAAACACTCAGAGTCTCATGGAAACACTCAGAGTCTTATGGAAACACTCATAGTCTTATGGAAACACTCAGAGTCTCATGGAAACACTCAGAGTCTCATGGAAACACTCAGAGTCTTATGGAAACACTCAGAGTCTCATGGAAACACTCAGAGTCTCATGGAAACACTCAGAGTCTTATGGAAACACTCAGAGTCTCATGGAAACACTCAGAGTCTTATGGAAACACTCAGAGTCTCATGGAAACACTCAAAGTCTTGTGGAAACACTCAGAGTCTCATGGAAACACTCAGAGTCTTGTGGAAACACTCAGAGTCTTGTGGAAACACTCAGAGTCTTGTGGAAACACTCAGAGTCTTGTGGAAACACTCAGAGTCTTGTGGAAACACTCAGAGTCTTGTGGAAACACTCAGAGTCTTATGGAAACACTCAGAGTCTCATGGAACCACTCAGAGTCTTATGGAAACACTCAGAGTCTCATGGAAACACTCAGAGTCTTATGGAACACTCAGAGTCTCATGGAACACTCAGAGTCTCATGGAAACACTCAGAGTCTCATGGAAACACTCAGAGTCTCATGGAAACACTCAGAGTCTCATGGAAACACTCAGAGTCTTATGGAAACACTCATAGTCTTATGGAAACACTCAGAGTCTCATGGAAACACTCAGAGTCTCATGGAAACACTCAGAGTCTTATGGAAACACTCAGAGTCTCATAGAAAAACTCAGAGTCTTATGGAAACACTCAGAGTCTCATGGAAACACTCAGAGTCTCATGGAAACACTCAGAGTCTTATGGAAACACTCAGAGTCTCACGGAAGCACTCAGAGTCTCATGGAAACACTCAGAGTCTCATGGAAACACTCAGAGTCTTATGGAAACACTCAGAGTCTCATGGAAAAACTCAGAGTCTCATGGAAACACTCAGAGTCTTGTGGAAACACTCAGAGTCTCATGGAAACACTCAGAGTCTTATGGAAACACTCAGAGTCTCATGGAAACACTCAAAGTCTTGTGGAAACACTCAGAGTCTCATGGAAACACTCAGAGTCTTGTGGAAACACTCAGAGTCTTGTGGAAACACTCAGAGTCTTGTGGAAACACTCAGAGTCTTGTGGAAACACTCAGAGTCTTGTGGAAACACTCAGAGTCTTGTGGAAACACTCAGAGTCTTGTGTTGGCTGGTAGTTGGATAAGGCATGTTTGAAATTCTTACTGTAGTTTAAACACATGACACACACACACACGCACGCACGCACACGCACACACACACACACACACACACACACAGTCTGGCTCCAAGACAACAGGATAGGAAGTGACAGTGTTTCCTTAATGACACCTGCCACCCATGTCATACCTGTCGGTAACACTATCACTCACTACAACATTCACGGATACACACCTACCTACACCTGTGGCTCTCTGTCTAAGCATTGACGATTCATAGCACATCTGCTAAACAAGTGTTTGTGTGATTTCATCAAAGTAGAAGTGAATCCAACATTTTGATTCCATAGTGCCAGTGACACCAGTGGTGTGTGACTCTGTGCCAGTCTACCCTCAATAACGCTGTTGTTACATGAGGAGGTTTTTATACAAACGGATCTTCTTGTTTGATATCATACACTGCATGACAACAAGTATGTGGACACCTGCTCTTCTTAAAACCCACATTAATATGGAATTGAACACCTTGTTGTTGCTGTAACAACCTCCACTCTTCTGGGAAGGCTTTCCATTAGATGTTGGAACATTGCTGCTATAACAGCCTCCACTCTTCTGGGAAGGCTTTCCACTAGATGTTGGAACATTGCTGCTATAACAGCCTCCACTCTTCTGGGAAGGCTTTCCACTAAATGTTGGAACATTGCTGCTATAACAGACTCCACTCTTCTGGGAAGGATTTCCACTAGATGTTGGAACATTGCTGCTATAACAGCCTCCACTCTTCTGGGAAGGCTTTCCACTAGATGTTGGAACATTCTGCTGGGACTTGCTTCCATTCAGACACAAGATCATTTGTGA
>NC_034192.2:57568409-57573409 GCF_002021735.2 Oncorhynchus kisutch | reverse complement strand
TGCCTCTGCCTCTCTCTCTCCCCATCCCCCCCTCCACACACACACTGCTGAGGTTGAGGAATGAATGTGTGTGTTACTGACTTGGCTTGGATTGCCAAATGCTTGGAGCTCTAATCAGGGAGTAGGGAGCACAGACACACACACACACACAGAGAGACCACCTCCACCCCTCCTACACGCAACACAACACACACACTTCAACAATCATACACAATCATACACAAACACACCCTCTCCATCTCCCAGCCTAGCTGGGCCAGAGATCTGAGCTCCACCTGTGTTGGGATTAACATTAATTCCACCATCCAGCCCTCACTGCATCCCTTCTCCAACACAGCCAGCCACACATGTGCACGTACACACACACACACACACACACACACGGCCTCCCCTCCCTGCCCCAACAATATCCCATTCTCTCTGATGTCTTAGAGAAGAGGAATTATGCCTCTTGAAGCCCAGAGATATTTGGAACAGTACTGTTTAGCCCCTTTCCAAGATTAGGATCACAGCTGTAATGGCTGATCTGTTACTGAGTAAGAAAGGCTGCTGCTTCTGCTTTCCTTTATAGCCTTCAGTGGCGTAGAATGAACGGGAACGTGAAACCATGCTATTGCTGCTGTTTCATCTGAAGAATGGACCGTAACATGTACGAGGGGAGGAATGCAGTGAACTCGTTTTTTATAATACAGCACTGTGATTATTTTACCGTGGAATACCGACGTGTAACATACGACTAACCCATCTGGGTCTTCAACCCACTCCTAAGAGGCTAGCCTTTAGCTCAGGGGGCTAACAACTGTCCTCGGGGTCTGAGTGTGAAAGACGGAACCTCAGCAGTAGACTGTAATGTATAGAGATCTAGCTGAACTACTGTTTACAGGGCTGAGAGAATGGTCTGGGTTGTAGACTGGGAGGAGGGTCTGGTTGTAGACTGAGAGGAGGGTCTGGGTTATAGACTGAGAGGAGGGTCCTGGTTATAGACTGGGAGGAGGGTCCTGGTTGTAGACTGGGAGGAGGGTCCTGGTTGTAGACTGGGAAGAGGGTCTGGGTTATACACTGAGAGGAGGGTCTGTGTTGTAGACTGAGAGGAGGGTCTGGGTTGTAGACTGGGAGGAGGGTCTGGGTTATAGACTGATAGGAGGGTCTGGGTTACAGACTGAGAGGAGGGTATTGGTTGTAGACTGGGAGGAGGGTCTGGGTTGTAGACTGGGAGGAGGGTCTGGGTTATAGTCTACAACACTGAGAGGGGAGGGTCTGGGTTACAGACTGAGAGGAGGGTCTTGGTTGTAGACTGAGAGGGGAGTCTAGGTTATATACTGAGAGGGGAGTCTGGTTTATAGACTGAGAGGAGAGTCTGGGTTATAGACTGAGAGGGGAGTCTGGTTTATAGACTGAGAGGGGAGTTTGGTTTATAGACTGACAGGGGAGTCTGGATTATAGACTGAGAGGGGAGTCTGGGTTATAGACTGAGAGGAGAGTCTGGTTTATAGACTGAGAGGGGAGTCTAGGTTATAGACTGAGAGGGGAGTCTGGTTTATAGACTGAGAGGAGAGTCTGGGTTATAGACTGAGAGGGGAGTCTGGTTTATAGACTGAGAGGGGAGTCTGGGTTATAGACTGAGAGGAGAGTCTGGGTTATAGACTGAGAGGGGAGTCTAGGTTATAGACTGATAGGGGAGTCTGGGTTATAGACTGAGAGGGGAGTCTGGTTTATAGACTGAGAGGGGAGTTTGGTTTATAGACTGATAGGGGAGTCTGGATTATAGACTGAGAGGGAAGTCTGGTTTATAGACTGAGAGGGGAGTCTGGGTTATAGACTGAGAGGAGAGTCTGGGTTATAGACTGAGAGGGGAGTCTAGGTTATAGACTGATAGGGGAGTCTGGGTTATAGACTGAGAGGGGAGTCTGGTTTATAGACTGAGAGGGGAGTTTGGTTTATAGACTGATAGGGGAGTCTGGATTATAGACTGAGAGGGGAGTCTGGTTTATAGACTGAGAGGGGAGTCTGGGTTATAGACTGAGAGGAGAGTCTGGTTATAGACTGAGAGGGGAGTCTAGGTTATAGACTGAGAGGGGAGTCTAGGTTATAGACTGAGAGGGGAGTCTAGGTTATAGACTGAGAGGGGAGTCTGGTTTATAGACTGAGAGGAGAGTCTGGGTTATAGACTGAGAGGGGAGTCTGGTTTATAGACTGAGAGGGGAGTCTGGGTTATAGACTGAGAGGAGAGTCTGGTTTATAGACTGAGAGGGGAGTCTAGGTTATAGACTGAGAGGGGAGTCTAGGTTATAGACTGAGAGGGGAGTCTAGGTTATAGACTGAGAGGGGAGTCTGGTTTATAGACTGAGAGGAGAGTCTGGGTTATAGACTGAGAGGGGAGTCTGGTTTATAGACTGAGAGGGGGAGTCTGGGTTATAGACTGAGATGAGAGTCTGGGTTATAGACTGAGAGGGGAGTCTAGGTTATAGACTGAGAGGGGAGTCTAGGTTATAGACTGAGAGGGGAGTCTAGGTTATAGACTGAGAGGGGAGTCTAGGTTATAGACTGAGAGGGGAGTCTAGGTTATAGACTGAGAGGGGAGTCTAGGTTATAGACTGAGAGGGGAGTCTGGTTTATAGACTGAGAGGAGAGTCTGGGTTATAGACTGAGAGGGTAGTCTGGTTTATAGACTGAGAGGAGAGTCTTGGTTATAGACTGAGAGGGGAGTCTAGGTTATAGACTGAGAGGGGAGTCTAGGTTATAGACTGAAAATGATATAGTTATTTTCTTCCTTTGTCCCTCTTTCTCTCTCACTCTGCTTTCTCCCACTCTCTCGATTGAGCCCTCCCTCCTTCCGTCCCCCTCCCTCTCTCTCCTGCTGCCCTATCCCTTCCAGGGGCCTGGCTTCACAGAGAACATCAAAGGCTGTGTCTGTGGCGTTAGCTACACCATCTTTAATGCATAAACACACCGGCTGGGATTCTGGGGTGGAGGATAACACCTTCTCACCCTCTCACAAAGGTCATTCAAACCATCCAGTTTCCAGTTGAGATGTCAAGATCGGGGGAATAGGCGTGCAGAGACGTCACACACACCCATCGAAACACACACACACACACCCATCAAAACACACACACACACCCATCGAAACACACACACACGCTATACTGAATTCCTTACAGATTTATTGCATAGTCACTTTAGAAATTAAAATGAATTATAAAATGGACAGATAATGCCCCTCCATCTCTCCTCTCCCTCCATCTCTCCTCTCTCTGCATCTCTCTATCTCTCCTCTCCCTCCATCTCTCCTCTCTCTGCATCTCTCTCTCTATCTCTCATCTCCATCTTTCCCTCCATCTCTCCTCTCCCTCCATCTCACCTCTCTCTGCATCTCTCTATCTCTCCTCTCCCTCCATCTCTCCTCTCTCTGCATCTCTCTATCTCTCCTCTCCCTCCATCTCTCCTCTCTCTGCATCTCTCTATCTCTCCTCTCCCTCCATCTCTCCTCTCTCTGCATCTCTCCCTCTATCTCTCCTCTCCATCTTTCCCTCCATCTCTCCTCTCCCTCCATCTCTCCTCTCTCTGCATCTCTCTATCTCTCCTCTTCCCCATCTCTCCTCTCCTGGTGATGTGTACTGGAGCTCTGAGGAGCTCGAGCTTAAAATAGCTACCACCGTGCAACAGACATTTTCCAAAATAACAGTGACTGTGTGATCCTCTGTAGTATAGAACCAAGGTCTGTCCATGGCCTTAGAGATAGAACCAAGGTCTGTCCATGATCTTAGAGATAGAACCAAGGTCTGTCCATGGTCTTAGAGATAGAACCAAGGTCTGTCCATGGCCATACAGAGATAGAACCAAGGTCTGTCCATGGCCATACAGAGGTAGAACCAAATTATGTCCATGGCTTTAGAGACAGAACCAAGGTATATCCATGGCCTTAGAGATAGAACCAAGGCCTGTCCATGATCTTAGAACCAAGGTCTGTCCATGGCCTTAGAACCAAGGCCTGTCCATAGCCTTAGAGATAGAACCAAGGCCTGTCCATGATCTTAGAACCAAGGCATGTCCATGATCTTAGAGATAGAACCAAGGTCTGTCCATGGACTTAGAACCAAGGTCTGTCCATGATCTTAGAGATAGAACCAAGGCCTGTCCATGATCTTAGAACCAAGGTCTGTCCATGGCCTTAGAGATAGAACCAAGGTCTGTCCATGGCCTTAGAGATAGAACCAAGGTCTGTCCATGATCTTAGAGATAGAACCAAGGTCTGTCCATGGCCATACAGAGATAGGTGATAAGGCTAGGTGATAGGGCTGGAAGATAGGGATAGGTGATAGGGCTAGGTGATAGGGCTAGGTGATAGGGCTGGTGATAGGGCTAGGTGATAGGGCTGGGTGATAGGGCTGGGTGATAGGGCTAGGTGATAGGGCTAGGTGATAGGGATGGGCGATAGGGCTAGGTGATAGGGCTAGGTGATAGGGCTAGGTGATAGGGCTGGGTGATAGGGCTAGGTGATAGGGCTAGGCGATAGGGCTAGGTGATAGGGCTGGAAGATAGGGCTGGGTGATAGGGCTGGGTGATAGGGCTAGGTGATAGGGCTGGGTGATAGGGCTGGAAGATAGGGCTGGGTGATAGGGCTGGGTGATAGGGCTGGGTGATAGGGCTAGGTGATAGGGCTGGGTGATAGGGCTGGGTTATAGGACTGGTGATAGGGCTAGGTGATAGGGCTGGGTGATAGGGCTAGGTGATAGGGCTAGGTGATAGGGCTAGGTGATAGGGCTGGGTGATAGGGCTAGGAGATAGGGCTGGGTGATAGGGCTGGGTGATAGGGCTGGTGATAGGGCTAGGTGATAGGGCTGGGTGATAGGGCTGGGTGATAGGGCTAGGTGATAGGGCTGGGTGATAGGGCTGGGTGACAGGGCTGGGTGATAAGGCTGGGTGATAGGGCTGGCTGATAGGGCTGGGTGATAGGGCTGGGGCCTTGCCTTTAGATTTATGACTGTCACTGACTGACT
>NC_034192.2:57564896-57568309 GCF_002021735.2 Oncorhynchus kisutch | reverse complement strand
TCCCTCCCTCCTCCCTCCTCCTCCTCCCTCCCTCCCCCCTCTTCCTCCCTCCTCCTTCTCCTCCCCCTCCCTCCCTCTCCTCCTCCCTCTCCTCCCTCTCCTCCTCCTCCTCTTCCTTCTCCCTCTCCTCCTCCTTCTCCTCCTCTTCCTTCTCCCCTCTTCCACTTCCCTCTCCTCCTCCCTCTCCTCCTTTGCCTCCTCTTCCTCCCTCCATCCCTCCCTCCCTCCCTCTCCTCCTCTTCCCCCTCCCTCTACTCCTCCTCTTCCTTCTCCCCCTCCTCTACTCCTCCCTCCCTCTTCCTCCTCCTTCTTTTCCTCCTCCTCCTCCTCCTCCCTCTCATCCTCCTCCTCCTCCCTCTCATCCTCCTCTTCCTTCTCCCCCTCCTCCTCCTTCCTCTCCCTCCCTCTCTCCTCCTCCTCCTTCTCCTCCTCCATCTCTCCCCCTCCTCCTCCTCCTCCTCCTCCTCCTCCTCCTTCTCCTCCCTCTCCTCCTCCTCCTACTCCTCCTCCTCCTCCCTCTCCTCCCCTACTCCTCCTTCTCCTCTTCCTCCCCCCTACTCCTCCTCCTCCCTCTTCTCCTCCTCCTCCCTCTCCTCCTCCTCCTCCTCCCTCTCTTCCCCATACTCCCCCATACTCCTCCTCCTCCTCCTTCCTCTTCTCCTTCTACTCCCTCTCCTCCTCCCTCCTCTCTTCCTCCTCCTTCCTCTTCTCCTCCTCCTCCTCCCTCCTCCTTCCTCCTCCCTCCTCTCTTCCTCATCCTTCCTCTTCTCCTCCTCCTACTCCTCCTCCTCCCTCTCCTTTTCCTACTCCGCCTCCTCCTGCTCCTCATCCTCTTCTTGTTTGAATTAAGTGTCTGTGTGGAGTGTGGCTTTGTAAATGATTTTTTAGCCAAGGCCTCCCAGATACCCGCTAGATAGATGAAGAAACCCATAAATAAAGAGATACCATGTATACACAATATTCCTTTACCATACAAGGACAGGAGCGTGTGGGTAGTGTGTGTTATTATGTGTGTGCTCCAGCAGATGCAATAGATTCAGACTCTATATTCAGGAGGATGTTGTCCCTGATTAGCCCTTCTTGAGGATTCTGAATTCGGCTTGCCGTCGCCATGACAACCTGAATGCAATATAGTCTTTCTGAATTACAATCCAATGTCTCTCTCTCTGTTTTGCCCTCTCCTTTTCTTTCTCTCTCTCTCTCACTATTTTTCTCTCCTTTCTTAAGGCTGAGGTAAACAGAGCCAGAGAGAGGAGGGAGAGAGAGAGAGGAAGAGGGGAGAGAGGGGAGAGAGAGAGGAAGAAGGGAGACAGAGAGAGGAGAGAGAGAGAGAGAGGAAGAGGGGAGAGAGGGGAGAGAGAGAGGAAGAAGGGAGAGAGGGGAAGAGGGGAGAGAGAGAGGAAGAGGGGAGAGAGAGAGGAAGAGGGGAGAGAGAGCGGAAGAGGGGAGAGAGGGGAGAGAGAGAGGAAGAAGGGAGAGAGGGGAAGAGGGGAGAGAGAGAGGAAGAGGGGAGAGAGGGGAAGAGGAAGAGGGGAGAGAGAGAGGAAGAGGGAGAGAGAGAGGAAGAGGGGAGAGAGAGAGAGAGGAAGAGGGGAGAGAGGGGAGAGAGAGAGAAAGAGGGGAGAGAGAGAGGAAGAGGGGAGAGAGAGAGGAAGAGGGGAGAGAGAGAGAGAGGAAGAGGGGAGAGAGAGAGGAAGAAGGGAGAGAGGGGAAGAGGGGAGAGAGAGAGGAAGAGGGGAGAGAGGGGAGAGAGAGAGGAAGAGGGGAGAGAGAGAGGAAGAGGGGAGAGAGGGGGTTAAACATAGGGGAGGCAGTGTGAAAGAGAACCGTGAGAGACAGATAGAGAGATAGTGGAGGCAGTGTGAGAGAGAACCGTGAGAGACATATTGAGAGTGTGAGAGAGGGGCCTTTTTCTTCCACTAAGCTTGTAGAATTGTTTTATCTCTCAGGTGCTCTAGGGCCGACTAAGCTATGAATCAAAGCCTTATTCTGAAAAACCTAACTTAAACATGAGGGGACATTGCATACACCATGGAAATGCATCACAGACCTCTGCTAGGTCTGCAATATAGTAGATAACGTTAACTTTGATAGCAGCACTTAGGCCTACAGTTGACCTGCATGTAGACAAGCTTAGCTTTGTCCACTAGCTCATTCATTTTACTAGACAATTAATTGTACCTTTATTTAACTAGGCAAGTCAGTTAAGAACAAATTCTTATTTTCAATGACGGCCTACTGGGGAACAGTGGGTTAACTGCCTTGTTCAGGGGCAGAACGACAGATGTTTACCTTGTCAGCTTGGGGATTCGACACTCAAACCACTAGGCTACCTGCCACCCCAATATAATATCCTGTTTCATATACTGTACTGTATTATACTATATGCATGTAGTATATTCTGTTTCATATACTGTACTGTATTATACTATATGCATGTCGTATATTCTGTATGTACATACAACATGTACAGTAGCAGACAAACAGCTGTGTCTATTAGTTGACTAGGTTACATATTACTGTCAACAGTGACTGGCATAAGCAGTGTTAATTAGGTTAGGGTGTCAGGTATGTCATCAGAACAGATAATGCTCTTTATAGGGAAGCAAGCTGGCCTCCTGGGGGCCAAAACGAGACACAATTGGATTATAACGCTGTAGTTAGACTCACCCGAGGAGAATTCTAAGGTACTGTACAACATCCAGCTACATCGCCAGCCCAAGTGCTGTTGACTAGTGACAGATTCTCCTCTTCCCCGACGTGATGCCTTAACATTCATCTGTCTTGAAATGGAAGTAAAATCATGACATAGTCTAATCTTTTTCTATCCAAACTGGGTTTTTGACTTGGGGGTGTGTCTGAAATGGCATCATGTTCCTTATATAGTGTACTACTTCTGTCTAGGGCCCCTGGCCGAAGCTAGTGCACTATGTAGTAAATAGTGTCCCATTTTGCACAGAGCCCTAGATTTAATCCCAGCGTAGAGTAGCTGGTACCTGGGAGGTGTCTGTGTGTGTCTGTGGTGTTTCACCCACTGCTCTCTGTCTGAGTGTTTGAGTTTAACCCCGTGCTGCTCTGGACGAGAGAGAGGATGGCAATGTGAATGTGTTAATGATAAACAACTCTTCCAGACATACGAGACACCGGGGCCAAACCGGTGATGGTGTACATCCACGGGGGATCCTACATGGAGGGGACCGGGAATATGATCGACGGGAGTGTCCTGGCCAGCTACGGGAACGTCATCGTGATCACCCTGAACTACCGCGTCGGCGTACTAGGTAAGGGACCGTCTCTCGCTCATGTCCGTAACATCTACTGGAGCGGAGGGCAGGAACAGAGTAGCTCCACATCTAACCTCTTCACACATCTTTTCCACCACAGCTCTGATGATGTTGTTGGATCTCGTTGCT
>NC_034192.2:57527396-57559896 GCF_002021735.2 Oncorhynchus kisutch | reverse complement strand
TATTATACAGGTATGTGTGATATATTAGGACTCTCATTAGTCGACGCTGATGGTGACAGCTAGTCTTACTGGGGTCCGACACATAACAATAATACATTACAGACAAAACACTTTACAATTTACATACATTTACAACATGAACATACAGTGATACAGATACAGATACAGTGTATCTATCAGTTCCACATGTAGTGTATCTATCAGTTCCACATGTCAGTGTATCTATCAGTTCCACATGTCAGTGTATCTATCAGTTCCACAAACAGTGTATCTATCAGTTCCACATACAGTGTATCTATCAGGTCCACATACAGTGTATCTATCAGTTCCACATGTAGTGTATCTATCAGTTCCACATGTAGTGTATCTATCAGTTCCACATGTAGTGTATCTATCAGTTCCACATGTAGTGTATCTATCAGTTCCACATGTAGTGTATCTATCAGTTCCACATGTAGTGTATCTATCAGTTCCACATACAGTGTATCTATCAGTTCCACATACAGTGTATCTATCAGTTCCACATGTCAGTTCATATACACAACCAGTAGATCACATGTCAGTTCATACACACAACCAGTAGATCACATGTCAGTACATACACATAACCAGTAGATCACATGTCAGTACATACACATAACCAGTAGATCACATGTCAGTACATACACATAACCAGTAGATCACATGTCAGTTCATACACACAACCAGTAGATCACATGTCAGTTCATACACACAACCAGTAGATCACATGTCAGTTCATACACACAACCAGTAGATCACATGTCAGTACATACACATAACCAGTAGATCACATGTCAGTACATACACATAACCAGTAGATCACATGTCAGTTCATACACACAACCAGTAGATCACATGTCAGTACATACACACAACCAGTAGATCACATGTCAGTTCATACACACAACCAGTAGATCACATGTCAGTTCATACACATAACCAGTAGATCACATGTCAGTACATACACATAACCAGTAGATCACATGTCAGTACATACACATAACCAGTAGATCACATGTCAGTTCATACACACAACCAGTAGATCACATGTCAGTTCATACACACAACCAGTAGATCACATGTCAGTTCATACACACAACCAGTAGATCACATGTCAGTACATACACATAACCAGTAGATCACATGTCAGTACATACACATAACCAGTAGATCACATGTCAGTTCATACACACAACCAGTAGATCACATGTCAGTTCATACACACAACCAGTAGATCACATGTCAGTTCATACACACAACCAGTAGATCACATGTCAGTACATACACACAACAAGTAGATCACATGTCAGTACATATACACAACCAGTAGATCACATGTCAGTACATACACACAACCAGTAGATCACATGTCAGTACATACACACAACCAGTAGATCACATGTCAGTTCATACACACAACCAGTAGATCACATGTCAGTACATACACACAACAAGTAGATCACATGTCAGTACATATACACAACCAGTAGATCACATGTCAGTACATACACACAACCAGTAGATCACATGTCAGTTCAGAGGACTGTGAAAAGACCCCTGGTGGCATGTCTGGTGGGGTAAATGTGTGTGTCAGTGACTAAGCAAACAATTAGACATTTCCAACACATTCATGTTTCTTCTAAAAAAGAAGTGATGCAGTCAGTCGCTCCTCAACTGTCAGCCAAGAGAGACTGGCTTGCATAGATTATATATCAGCCCTCAGATTACAATGAAGAACAAGACGTGCCACTCTGTTCTGGGTCAGCTGCAGCTTAACTAGGTCTTTTTTGGCAACACTTCGGCTAGTGATACATTTATTACATCCATTTTTTCACTTTAATAATGGAAAAATTGATGGAATAAATGTATCACTAGTCACTCACAATGCCACTTATATAATGTTTACATACCCTACATTACTCATCTCATATGTATATACTGTACTCTAGACCATCTACTGCATCTTGCCTATGCCGTTCTGTACCATCACTCATTCATATATTTGTTTACGTACATATTCTTCATTCCTTTACACCAATATGTATAGGGTAGTGAAATTGTTAGGTTAGATTACTCGTTGGATATTACTGCATTGTCGGAAATGGAAGCACAAGAATTTCGCATTAAGGTAGAGTACAGGGCATTAAGGTAGAGTCCAGGGCATTAAGGTAGAGTACAGGGCATTAAGGTAGAGTTCAGGGCATTAAGGTAGAGTCCAGGGCATTAAGGTAGAGTACAGGGCATTAAGGTAGAGTCCAGGGCATTAAGGTAGAGTACAGGGCATTAAGGTAGAGTACAGGGCATTAAGGTAGAGTTCAGGGCATTAAGGTAGAGTCCAGGGCATTAAGGTAGAGTACAGGGCATTAAGGTAGAGTACAGGGCATTAAGGTAGAGTCCAGGGCATTAAGGTAGAGTACAGGGCATTAAGTTAGAGTACAGGGCATTAAGGTAGAGTACAGGGCATTAAGGTAGAGTACAGGGCATTAAGGTAGAGTTCAGGGCATTAAGGTAGATTAGAGGACCATGCCGCTCTACCAAAGCTTTGGTTGGTGCCTGAAACCAGTGAATCCTGATAAGAAACAAATGTGATTGGTCCTCAATCAAAAAGATGTTGAATAAAACATACCTCATTTTAAAATGTTGATTCTAGTTTGATTGTATTATTTGAGATGATTTTAGACCAGAGAGACATCATAGATAGACATCAGAATATATTGGAGGACAAACCAGACCATCACTGCCAGTACAGTACAAGGTCTCTCTTGTAAAAAAATAGATTGTATCTCCAGACTAACCAGGTAAAATGAAGGTTCAATACAAATATAAGTAAGAAATGAAGTTGTGCATCCTTGTCCTCTGATGTAACAGTTGGCTGAGATGAAGAGTCCTGACTGTCACGTTCTGACCTTTATTTCCTTTGTTTTGTATTTATTTAGTATGGTCAGGGCGTGAGTTGGGGTGGGCAGTCTATGTTTGTTTTTCTATGATTTGGGTATTTCTATGTTTCGGCCTAGTATGGTTCTCAATCAGAGGCAGGTGTCATTAGTTGTCTCTGATTGAGAATCATACTTAGGTAGCCTGGGTTTCACTGTGTGTTTGTGGGTGATTGTTCTTGTCTCTGTGTTTGCACCAGACAGGACTGTTTTGGGTTTTCACGTTTCTTGTTTTTGTAGTCAGTTGTTCATGTGTATATTTACGTATTAAAAGAACCATGGACACTTCCCTCGCCGCATATTGGTCCTCTGATCCTTTTCGCCTCTCCTCTTCTTCCGAAGAGGAGGAAATCCCTGACACTGACCTTGGGTTTTGGCAGAAGTCTGAGCCTTGGTACATGTGTTATACATTTAGAAACAGTAATTAAGTCTTTCCCTGTGGGAGGAGTTAAGTCTTTCCCTGTGGGAGGAGTTAAGTCTTTCCCTGTGGGAGGAGGGAATTGGCAGAGCCAGTGACTAATTCTATGAGTAAAGAGCAGTGATACGAGATACTCCCCTCTGACTGCCACTCATTACACATCATTAAAGAGACACTGCAACCTAGGATTAAAGAATCACACACACACACACACACAAGCATGGACACACATAGGGACGCACACACACATGCAGACGCGTGTGCGTACACGCACGCACACACACAGACACACACACACACACACACACACACGCACACACACAAACACACACACAAACCCTGTCAGGGTCACACAACAATCAAGGGGCTGGAGGAGGAAACAAGATTGTATTTCTGTAAATAAAGAACACTGAGTTCAGTTGATTCCACAGTGTAGCATTAGGGTCTCACTTAGTGTGTTTTCCATATCAACTGGACCACAGTGGTGTCTCTATATCAACTGGACCACAGTGGTGTCTCTATATCAACTGGACCACAGTGGTGTCTCTATATCAACTGGACCACAGTGGTGTCTCCATATCAACTGGACCACAGTGGTGTCTCTATATCAACTGGACCACAGTGGTGTCTCTATATCAACTGGACCACAGTGGTGTCTCCATATCAACTGGACCACAGTGGTGTCTCCATATCAACTGGACCACAGTGGTGTCTCTATATCAACTGGACACCAGTGGTGTCTCTATATCAACTGGACCACAGTGGTGTCTCTATATCAACTGGACCACAGTGGTGTCTCCATATCAACTGGACCACAGTGGTGTCTCCATATCAACTGGACCACAATGGTGTCTCCATATCAACTGGATCACAGTGGTGGCTCTATATCAACTGGACCACAGTGGTGTCTCCATATCAACTGGATCACAGTGGTGTCTCCATATCAACTGGATCACAGTGGTGTCTCTATATCAACTGGACCACAGTGGTGTCTCTATATCAACTGGACATCAGTGGTGTCTCCATATGAATGGTACCACAGTGGTGTCTCTATATCAACTGGACCTCAGTAGTGTCTCTATATCAACTGGACCACAGTGGTGTCTCTATATCAACTGGACCACAGTGGTGTCTCCATATCAACTGGACCACAGTGGTGTCTCCATATCAACTGGACCACAGTGGTGTCTCCATATCAACTGGACCACAGTGGTGTCTCTATATCAACTGGACCACAGTGGTGTCTCCATATCAACTGGACCACAGTGGTGTCTCCATATCAACTGGACCACAGTGGTGTCTCCATATCAACTGGACCACAGTGGTGTCTCTATATCAACTGGACCACAGTGGTGTCTCTATATCAACTGGACCACAGTGGTGTCTCCATATCAACTGGACCACAGTGGTGTCTCCATATCAACTGGACCACAGTGGTGTCTCCATATCAACTGGACCACAGTGGTGTCTCCATATCATCTGGGTCACAGTGGTGTCTCCATATCAACTGGACTACAGTGGTGTCTCCATATCAACTGGACCACAGTGGTGACTCCATATCAACTGGACCACAGTGGTGTCTCCATATGAATGGTACCACAGTGGTGTCTCTATATCAACTGGACCACAGTGGTGTCTCTATATCAACTGGACCACAGTGGTGTCTCTATATCAACTGGACCACAGTGGTGTCTCTATATCAACTGGACCACAGTGGTGTCTCCATATCAACTGGACCACAGTGGTGTCTCCCCATTCATTAGGTTTTAAATGTTAAACCTGTAATTAACATTTAATTAGTGTGTTATTGTGTGGCTCATTTAGTAGAGCGTGGCACTTGCAGTGCCATGTTTGTGGGTTCAATTCCCATTGTATCCAGTCACTACTGAAAGTCACTCTGGATAAGAGTGTCTGCTAAATGACTAAATTGTAAAGGATACAACATTTAAAAAAATCTATCCACTAGAATAAGGGTATTCAACTTTGGAGAAATTATGGTTTTCTGTTCTACCTGATAATGAATTGCACCCACCTGGTGTGCCATGTATCAATCAACCCCTGATTAGAGGGGAACAATGTGAAAAGTAGTGGAACTGGCTTCCAGGTGCAGAATTGAGAGCAGCGGCTCCCAAACTAGGAGTCAGAAAAATATTTTTAAAGAATTTCCAAAATCCTCTGGAAGGTAAGAAGTGGCTCCGTAGTCAAGCACCATGGTCTTGTAGTGGATGCGAGCCAATGTGCAGAGCAGCAGGGAGACTTTGGGGAGGCTGGAAACCAGGTAGGCTGCAGTGTTCTGGATAAATTGCAGGGGTTTGATGGCACAAGCGGGGAACAGTGAGTTTCAGTAGTCCAGACGGGAGAGGACAAGTGCCTGGATTAGGACCTGCGCTGCTTCCTGTGTGAGGAAGGGTCGTACTCTACGGATGTTCCTCTTCCTGTGTGAGGAAGGGTCGTACTCTACGGATGTTCCTCTTCCTGTGTGAGGTAGGGTCGTACTCTACGGATGTTCCTCTTCCTGTGTGAGGAAGAGTCGTACTCTACGGATGTTGTAGAGCATGAACCTGCAGGAGCGAGTCGCTGTTTTGATGTTTGCAGAGAACGAGAGGGTGTTGCCAAGGTTCATTGCACTCTGGGAGGGCGACACTGTGGAGTTGTCAACCGTGATGGAGACGTCTTTGAGCGGGCAGGGCTTGCCTGGAAGGAAGAGAAGCTCCTGTCGAGGTTGAGCTTGAGGTGGTGGGCCGACAACCAAGCTGAGATATCTGCCAGGCAAGCAGAGACGAGGAAACTGACTGAACGACTCATACTCCCCAGCTCATGCTCTCCAAATGGACGTTAGGTGTGAGCGCGAAGATCCCATTGTATTGACTTGTTAGCAATACATGTTGGGGCGGGGGGGGGGGGTTCTATTCATGAGGAAATAATGTTCTGTCTCATGATTTCTGAGCATGAAACGGCACAGGGGATGTTCAGTGTGATGAGTGGTCATATTGATGATAATATGGTCCACTGTAATGGATACACCCACTGTAGTGGATACACCCACTGTAGGGGATACACCCACTGTAATGGATACACCCACAGTAGGGGATACACCCACTGTAGGGGATACACCCACTGTAGGGGATACACCCACTGTAATGGATACACCCACTGTAATGGATACACCCACTGTAGTGTATACACCCACTGTAGGGGATACACCCACTGTAGGGGATACACCCACTGTAGGGGATACACCCACTGTAGGGGATACACCCACTGTAACGGATACACCAACTGTAATGGATACACCCACTGTAATGGATACACACACTGTAATGGATACACCCACTGTAATGGATACACCCACTGTAATGGATACACCCACTGTAGTGTATACACCCACTGTAGGGGATACACCCACTGTAATGGATACACCCACTGTAATGGATACACCCACTGTAGTGTATACACCCACTGTAGGGGATACACCCACTGTAGGGGATACACCCACTGTAGGGGATACACCCACTGTAGGGGATACACCCACTGTAACGGATACACCCACTGTAATGGATACACCCACTGTAATGGATACACCCACTGTAATGGATACACCCACTGTAGGGGATACACCCACTGTAGGAGATACACCCACTGTAGGGGATACACCCACTGTAATGGATACACCCACTGTAATGGATACACCCACTGTAATGGATACACCCACTGTAGGGGATACACCCACTGTAATGGATACACCCACTGTAATGGACACACCCACTGTAATGGATACACCCACTGTAATGGATACACCCACTGTAATGGATACACCCACTGTAGTGTATACACCCACTGTAGTGGATACACCCACTGTAATGGATACACCCACTGTAGTGTATACACCCACTGTAATGGATACACCCACTGTAATGGATACACCCACTGTAGTGGATACACTCACTGTAGTGTATACACCCACTGTAGTGTATACACCCACTGTAGTGGATACACCCACTGTAGTGGATACACCCACTGTAGTGTATACACCCATTGTAGTGGATACACCCACTGTAGTGTATACACCCACTGTAGTGGATACACCCACTGTAGTGTATACACCCACTGTAGTGTATACACCCACTGTAGGGGATACACCCACTGTAATGGATACACCCACTGTAGGGGATACACCCACTGTAGTTGATACACCCACTGTAATGAATACACCCACTGTAGGGGATATACCCACTGTAATGCATACACTCACTGTAGTGGATACACCCACTGTAATGAATACACCCACTGTAGGGGATACACCCACTGTAGGGGATACACCCACTGTAATGAATAATCCCACTGTAGTGGATACACCCACTGTAATGGATACACCCACTGTAGGGGATACACCCACTGTAATGAATACACCCACTGTAATGGATACACCCACTGTAATGGATACACCCACTGTAAATGATACACCCACTGTAGGGGATACACCCACTGTAATGGATACACCCACTGTAGTGGATACACCCACTGTAGGGGATACACCCACTGTAATGGATACACCCACTGTAATGGATAAACCCACTGCAGTGTATACACCCACTGTAGGGGATACACCCACTGTAGGGGATACACCCACTGTAGGGGATACACCCACTGTAATGGATACACCCACTGTAATGGATACACCCACTGTAATGGATACACCCACTGTAATGGATACACCCACTGTAGGGGATACACCCACTGTAGGGGATACACCCACTGTAATGGATACACCCACTGTAGTGGATACACCCACTGTAGTAGATACACCCACTGTAGTGGATACACCCACTGTAGGGGATACAACCACTGTAATGGATACACCCACTGTAATGGATACACCCACTGTAATGGATACACCCACTGTAGTGGATACACCCACTGTAATGGATACACCCACTGTAGGGGATACACCCACTGTAGGAGATACACCCACCGTAGGGGATACACCCACTGTAATGGATACACCCACTGTAATGGATACACCCACTGTAATGGATAAACCCACTGTAGGGGATACACCCACTGTAATGGATACACCCACTGTAATGGATACACCCACTGTAATGGATACACCCACTGTAGTGTATACACCCACTGTAGTGGATACACCCACTGTAATGGATACACCCACTGTAGTGTATACACCCACTGTAATGGATACACCCACTGTAATGGATACACCCACTGTAGTGGATACACCCACTGTAGTGTATACACCCACTGTAGTGGATACACCCACTGTAGTGGATACACCCACTGTAGTGTATACACCCACTGTAGTGGATAAACCCACTGTAGTGTATACACCCACTGTAGTGGATACACCCACTGTAGGGGATACACCCACTGTAATGGATACACCCACTGTAATGAATACACCCACTGTAGGGGATACACCCACTGTAGTGGATACACCCACTGTAGGGGATACACCCACTGTAATGGATACACCCACTGTAATGGATACACCCACTGTAATGAATACACCCACTGTAGGGGATACACCCACTGTAGGGGATACACCCACTGTAATGGATACACCCACTGTAATGGATACACCCACTGTAATGGATACACCCACTGTAGTGGATACACCCACTGTAGTAGATACACCCACTGTAGGGGATACACCCACTGTAGGGGATACACCCACTGTAATGGATACACCCACTGTAATGGATACACCCACTGTAATGGATACACCCACTGTAGTGTATACACCCACTGTAGGGGATACACCCACTGTAATGGATACACCCACTGTAATGGATACACCCACTGTAGTGTATACACCCACTGTAGGGGATACACCCACTGTAGGGGATACACCCACTGTAGGGGATACACCCACTGTAGGGGATACACCCACTGTAGGGGATACACCCACTGTAACGGATACACCCACTGTAATGGATACACCCACTGTAATGGATACACCCACTGTAAGGGATACACCCACTGTAATGGATACACCCACTGTAGGGGATACACCCACTGTAGGGGATACACCCACTGTAGGGGATACACCCACTGTAATGGATACACCCACTGTAGTGGATACACCCACTGTAGTAGATATACCCACTGTAGTGGATACACCCACTGTAGGGGATACACCCACTGTAATGGATACACCCACTGTAATGGATACACCCACTGTAATGGATACACCCACTGTAGTGGATACACCCACTGTAGTAGATACACCCACTGTAGGGGATACACCCACTGTAGGGGATACACCCACTGTAATGGATACACCCACTGTAATGGATACACCCACTGTAGTGTATACACCCACTGTAGGGGATACACCCACTGTAATGGATACACCCACTGTAATGGATACACCCACTGTAGTGTATACACCCACTGTAGGGGATACACCCACTGTAGGGGATACACCCACTGTAGGGGATACACCCACTGTAACGGATACACCCACTGTAATGGATACACCCACTGTAATGGATACACCCACTGTAATGGATACACCCACTGTAAGGGATACACCCACTGTAGTGTATACACCCACTGTAGTGTATACACCCACTGTAGTGTATACACCCACTGTAGTGTATACACCCACTGTAGTAGATACACCCACTGTAGTGTATACACCCACTGTAGTGTATACACCCACTGTAGTAGATACACCCACTGTAGTGTATACACCCACTGTAGTAGATACACCCACTGTAGTGTATACACCCACTGTAGTGTATACACCCACTGTAGTAGATACACCCACTGTAGTGTATACACCCACTGTAGTGTATACACCCACTGTAGTGTATACACCCACTGTAGTGTATACACCCACTGTAGTGTATACACCCACTGTAGTGTATACACCCACTGTAGTGTATACACCCACTGTAGTGTATACACCCACTGTAGTAGATACACCCACTGTGGTGTATACACCCACTGTAGTGTATACACCCACTGTAGTGGATACACCCACTGTAGTGTATACACCCACTGTAGTGTATACACCCACTGTAGTGTATACACCCACTGTAGTGTATACACCGAGAGCATCTGGCAGTAGAAGAGCTGAGCACAGAACTCCAAGTTATGCTGCTTCAGGTGACTTTGATTGTAAACTACATCATACCACATCCACTGCGCTCACACCTGTTCACTAAACTATGTGGAGATATGGTATCAGAGCAGGACAATGTTCAATTGTGTGTTGTACAGAAACCCAGCCTAAAACCCCAAACAGCAAGCAATGCAGGTGTAGAAGCACAGTGGCTAGGAAAAACTCCCTAGAAAGGCCAAAATCTAGGAAGAAACCTAGAGAGGAACCAGGCTATGAGGGGTGGCCAGTCCTCTTCTGGATGTGCCGGGTGATTATAACAGAACATGGCCAAGATGTTCAAATGTTCATAAATGACCAGCATGGTCAAATAATAATAATCACAGTAGTTGTCGAGGGTGAAGCAAGTCAGCACCTCAGGAGTAAATGTCAGTTGGCTTTTCATAGCCGATCATTGAAAGTATCTCTACCGCTCCTGCTGATGAGGTGCGCACTGTCTGTCACGGACGTCGTCAGGGAAATGACTGGACCAAGGTGCAGCGTGGTGAGAGTACATTATCCTTAATTAAGAATGGCGCCAACAAGAAATAACAAAAACGACCGTGAAGCTGACTAGGGCTATACAGGCCACTAAAACAGGCTGCCTAAGTATGATTCCCAATCAGAGACAACGATAGACAGCTGTCCCTGATTGAGAACCATACCCGGCCAAAACATAGAAACACAAAACATAGAAATAAAGAAACTAGAATGCCCACCCTAGTCACACCCTGGCCTACCCAAAATAGAGAATAAAAGCCTCTCTATGGCCAGGGCGTGACACTGTCGACCACGCCCCCCTTGACTTTAAGAAGCTCTGACTCGACATGCATGAAGCACACCCATCCCATTAGTGGTTGGAGAGACAAGATACAGTACCTTCGGGAAAAGTATTCAGACCCCTTGACTTTTCCCCCATTTTGTTACGTTACAGCCTTATAATGTATTAAATAAAACAATTTCCTCCTCAATCTTCACACAATACCCCGTGATGACATCACAATACCCCATAATGACATCACAATACCCCGTGATGACATCACAATACCCCATAATGACATCACAATACCCCGTGATGACAAAGTGAAAACAGGTTTTTAGAAATGTTTGCAAATGTATTATAAACAAAAACAGAAATACCTTATTTACAGTAATAAGTATTCAGATACAGTATTCAGATACAGTATTCAGATACAGTATTCACAGATACAGTATTCAGATACAGTATTCAGATACAGTATTCACAGATACAGTATTCAGATACAGTATTCAGATACAGTATTCACAGATACAGTGTTCAGATACAGTATTCACAGATACAGTATTCAGATACAGTATTCAGATACAGTATTCACAGATACAGTGTTCAGATACAGTATTCAGATACAGTATTCACAGATACAGTGTTCAGATACAGTATTCACAGATACAGTATTCACAGATACAGTATTCACAGATACAGTATTCAGATACAGTATTCACAGATACAGTATTCAGATACAGTATTCACAGATACAGTGTTCAGATACAGTATTCACAGATACAGTATTCACAGATACAGTATTCAGATACAGTATTCACAGATACAGTATTCAGATACAGTATTCACAGATACAGTATTCAGATACAGTATTCACAGATACAGTATTCAGACCCTTTGCTATGAGACTCGAAATTGTGCTCCGGTGCATCCTGTTTCCATTGATCATCCTTCAGATGTTTCTAAAACTTGGAGTCCACCTGTGGTAAATTCAATTGATTGGACATGATTTGGAAAGGCACACACCTGTCTATATAAAATTTCACAGTTGACAGTTCATATCAGAAAAAAACAAGCCATGAGGTTGAAGGAATTGTCCGTAGAGCTCTGAAACTGGATTGTGTCGAGGCACATTGAAGGTCCACAAGAACAGTTGCCTCCATCATTCTTAAATGGAATAAGTTTGGAACCACCAAAACTCTTCCTAGAGCTGTCCGCCTGACCAAACTGAGCAATCAGGGGAGAAGGGCCTTGGTCAGGGAGGTGACCAAGAACCCGATGGTCACTCTGACAGAGCTCTAGAGTTCCTCTGTGGAGATGGGAAAACCTTCCAGAAGGACAACCATCTCTGCAGTATTCCACCAATCAGACCTTTATGGAAGAGTAGCCAGACAGAAGCCACTCTTCAGTAAAAGGCACATGACAGCCCTCTTGGAGTTTGCCAAAAGGCACCTAAAGACTGACCATGAGAAACAAGATTCTCTGTTCTGATGAAACTGAATGGCCTGAATGCCAAGTGTCACGTCTGAAGGAAACCTGGCACCATCACTACGGTCAACCACGGTGGTGGCAGCATCATGCTGTGGGGATGTTTTTCAGCGGCAGGGACTGGGAGTCTAAGGAGAGGCAAAGATTAATGGTGCAAAGTACAGAGAGATCCTTGATGAAAACCTGCTGCTGGGCACTCAGGACCTCAGACTGGGGGCGAAGGTTCACCTTCCGACAGGACGCAGGAGTGGCTTCGGGACAAGTCTCTGACTTCAATCCGATCTAACATCTCTGGAGAGACAACGCAGGAGTGTCTTCGGGATACGTCTGTATGTCCTTGAGTGGCCCAGCCAGAGCCTGGACTTGAACCCAGTCGAACATCTCTGGAGAGACCTGAAAATAGTTGTGCAGCAATGCTCCCCATCCAACCTGACAGAACTTGAGAGGATCTGCAGTGAAGAATGGGAGAAATTCCCCAAACACAGGTGTGGCAGGCAAGCTTGTAGCATCATACCCAAGAAGACTTGAAGCTGTAATTGCTGCCAAAGGTGCTTCAACAAAGTACTGAGTAAAGAGTCTGAATACTTATGTAAATGTGATATTTCAGTTTATCAGCAAACATTTCTAAAAAAAAACTGATTTTGCTTTGTCGTTATTGGGTATTGTGTGTAGATTGATGAGGGGAAGAAATTGCTTTAAATACATTTTAGAATAAGGCTGTAACCTTACAAAATGTGGAAAAAGTCAAGGGGTCTGAATACTTTCCAAAGGTACTGTACATGATGTCAGACGAATTAGCAATTGACTATATAAGCCCCAAAATAATAGAATGTGAAGGTGAATTGAGAAGACAATCAGAAATACTGTAAGAATGTTGGCTTATTCCATTTTAAAAAGAAAAATCCATGGTTGTGGTCAAGAGAATTTTCAGATATCAAAATGGGGTCGTTTGGGAATCCCTGCACTAACTAGAGTATCGCAATATCATTTTTACCTCCAAGTGTAATGGATACTCAGGGAGAACAAGGTGTAGATCCATGCGCAGAGCGTGGCAGATGTTAATTAAGCCTTCTCAGAAGGCAGGAATCGTGGTCGCAGGCAATGGTCTAACACAGGTAGGCAGTCAAAACCAACAATACCTCACAACCATACAAACAGAAAGAACTGGACTAAATAGGGAGCTGATGAGACCAGGTGAGAAAGCAACATCAAGTCACGGTTCCCTCTTTACCTTTTTCCTAGACAGTTAACATTTGCTAGCGCAAGTGGGCTGTACATGCGCCAAACTCCGGTATTTCTCTTTCTCTAGCTTGTTCTCCATCTTCTTTTTAAATGGTGAGCCATCATGTTTTCAGCACTTTTACTTCTATGACTGATCAAAACTTGTTTTCTCTCTTGTCCCTCTGCAGCAGACATGGTGAGCAATAGGTTTGGAACATCAAATCGCAATAAAATATAAAGAGAGGAGAGAGAGAGAGGGGGAGATGGAGGAGAGAGAGAGAGAGAGAGAGAGGGAGATGGAGGAGAGAGAGAGAGAGAGAGGGGGGAGATGGAGGAGAGAGAGAGAGAGAGGGGAGAGAGAGAGAGAGAGGAGAGGAGAGAGAGAGGGGGGGGGGTGGAGGAGAGAGAGAGAGGGGGGGGAGATGGAGGAGAGAGAGAGAGGGGGGAGATGGAGGAGAGAGAGAGAGAGAGAGAGAGAGAGAGAGAGAGAGGGGAATGGAGGAGAGAGAGAGAGAGAGAGAGAGGGGGAGATGGAGGAGAGAGAAGAGAGAGAGAGGAGAGAGAGAGAGAGAGAGAGGGGGAGATGGAGGAGAGAGAAGAGAGAGAGAGGAGAGAGAGAGAGAGAGGGGGGGAGATGGAGGAGAGAGAAGAGAGAGAGAGGAGAGAGAGAGAGAGGGGGGGAGATGGAGGAGAGAGAAGAGAGAGAGAGGAGAGAGAGAGAGAGAGAGAGAGGATATGGAGGAGAGTGAGAGTGTGTGTGAGAGAGAGAGAGAGAGAGAGAGAGAGAGAGAGATGGGAGATGGAGGAGAGAGAAAGAGGAGATAGAGGGGATGGAGGAGAGAGGGGAGAGAGAGACGAGATGGAAGAGAGAGAGAGAGGAGATGGAGGAGAGAGAGGAGAGGAGAGAGTGAGGAGAGGGAGGAGAGAGAGGAGAGGGAGAGGAGAGAGTGAGGAGAGGGAGGAGAGAGAGGAGAGAAAAAGAGAGAGGAGATGCAGGAGAGAGAGAGAGGAGAGAGAGAGAGGGAGATGGAGGAGAGAGAGAGAGAGCAAGAGAGAGAAGAGAGAGAGAGAGAGTAGATGGAGGAGAGAGAGAGGAGATAGAGGCGATGGAGGAGAGAGGGGAGAGAGAGACAAGATGGAGGAGAGAGAGAGAGAGAGGAGATGGAGGAGAGAGAGAGGAGAGGGAGGAGAGAGAGAGAGAGAGAGAGAGAGAGAGAGAGAGAGAGAGAGAGGGGGGAGATGGAGGAGATGGAGGAGAGAGAGGAGAGAGAAAGGAGATGGAGGAGAGAGATGAGAGAGAGAGGAGATGGCGGAGAGAGAGGAGAGAGAGAGAGAGGAGAGAGAGGAGATAGAGGAGAAGGAGCGAGAGGAGAGAGAGAGAGAGAGAGAGAGGGAGATGATGGGATCATAGGAGCCAGCTAGAAGAGAAGAAACAGAGTGGATCTTATTTAATTAGAATAGGAACGTGGTGACTTCATTTGCTAAGGCTTTGCTTAAAATGGAGTCCAATTTGGTCTCTCTCACAGAGTTAGGTACCATTCACATTCTTACAATACATTAACAGGATAGTGAAATTATGATTTAAACTATTATAAATTGGTATTGAAATAATGACTCGGCTAAATGCAGCCATTTCACCTGTTAACCCTTCTGTGGTGTTTTTGTCATTCACCCTTTGTTGCCATTTACCTCTGCTAGATCACATGTGTCAATAAAAACACTATTTGTTTGGTTTGAGAAAATTATGGGTGGAATAATAAATAATAAATCAGCTTTATCTTGAACAAATATAAACAAACAAGGTTTTCATCACTATTGATGTTTATTGCTTTGAACTGAACAAATTCTAAGGACAAATTTTACAAAGTATTTCATGGAAATTATAAATCAGCCCTATTGAACATTGAAGGCCAGCCTACACACCACAGGGACAGAGTTGTACTGCTTCTACTGCTTCTACTGTCTTCTTGTCCTTCTGGGGTCCACACACATCGCACACTACTTCCTGTTGCTACCGGCTGCAATCTAGAATGATGAAAACATTTTGTTCAGGAATTTTACTAACATCTCCCTCACATATATAGTTACAGCAGGCCAAGGTAGGAGAGTCAGACACACACACTCACATATATAGTTACAGCAGGCCAAGGTAGGAGAGTCAGACACACACACTCACATATATAGTTACAGCAGGCCAAGGTAGGAGAGTCAGACACACACACTTACATATACAGTTACAGCAGGCCAAGGTAGGAGAGTCAGACACACACACTCACATATATAGTTACAGCAGGCCAAGGTAGGAGAGTCAGACACACACACTCACATATATAGTTACAGCAGGCCAAGGTAGGAGAGTCAGACACACACACTCACATATATAGTTACAGCAGGCCAAGGTAGGAGAGTCAGACACACACACTTACATATACAGTTACAGCAGGCCAAGGTAGGAGAGTCAGACACACACACTCACATATATAGTTACAGCAGGCCAAGGTAGGAGAGTCAGACACACACACTCACATATATAGTTACAGCAGGCCAAGGTAGGAGAGTCAGACACACACACTCACATATATAGTTACAGCAGGCCAAGGTAGGAGAGTCAGACACACACACTCACATATATAGTTACAGCAGGCCAAGGTAGGAGAGTCAGACACACACACTCACATATATAGTTACAGCAGGCCAAGGTAGGAGAGTCAGACACACACACTCACATATATAGTTACAGCAGGCCAAGGTAGGAGAGTCAGACACACACACTCACATATATACTTACAGCAGGCCAAGGTAGGAGAGTCAGACACACACACTCACATATATACTTACAGCAGGCCAAGGTAGGAGAGTCAGACACACACACTCACATATATAGTTACAGCAGGCCAAGGTAGGAGAGTCAGACACACACACTCACATATATAGTTACAGCAGGCCAAGGTAGGAGAGTCAGACACACACACGCAACAACATAACTCACACTTACTTCCGGTATTGGAGTTGTTGGTTCAGTATCCTCCTCCTGAATCCTCCTCACAATGGCTGCAGAAGCTGGGGTCGTTGGGATATGTTGCCTCCTCCTTGATTTAAGGTCTTCCCAATGCCTCGCCCAGCTTCTTGAGAAAGAGCCATCTCATCTGGAGCTTCCCTCTGTTCCAATCTGGGTTCAACCCCGAGATGCCCAAGATGTCGCAGAACATCAGCGTAGGGTTCCTCTTTTCCAGCTGTAGCCAGTCTCTAGCGTGTCTAAATTGTCCACCACCTCCTTTTGTGGCAATGTAATGCATTATTATCTCTGGTTTTTCATGTTCCTGGCCACAGATTCTCCCATCCCTGTTCAGCGTACTTATGAGTACCACATTTTTGCCTTTCTTTGGTAAGTAGGACACTAGGGACATGTCGGCCGTGAACGCAGACTTAGAGGAATTGACAGGCCTGTTCTGTGTATTCAACAGCTCAGGTGGAAGCTCTGGCTTGTTCTTTTGTACTGTTCCTACTGTCGTCAGCTTCCTCTTGAGGAGCTCCTGTCCCAGCTTGTGCAAAGTTTAAAAAAAAGATATTGCATGTGATGCTGTGAACACAGTGTGTCACATCCAGGACAACCTACATCCAGGACAACCCGCATCCCTTGGTTCTACTCAGGGACTTCTCCATCTGGCTTCCCCATATACACTTGCAAGTTCCACACATATGATGAAGCAGCATCACAGGCAGCCTAGATCTTGATTCCATATTTTGCAGGTTTAGACAGTATGTACTGCCTGAAGGGGCAACGGCCCCTAAATAGCATAAGCTGCTCATCAACAGTAACGTTGGGTCCAGGGTTGTAAAACAAGGGAAGACGGTCCACCCACTTGTCCCCCACTGACCTGATTGCAGCTAGCTTGTCTCTCTGCACTGACCTGATTGCAGCTAGCTTGTCTCTCTACACTGACCTGATTGCAGCTAGCTTGTCTCTCTACACTGACCTGGTTTCAGCTAGCTTGTCTCTCTACACTGACCTGGTTGCAGCTAGCTTGTCTCTCTACACTGACCTGATTGCAGCTAGCTTGTCTCTCTACACTGACCTGATTGCAGCTAGCTTGTCTCTCTGCACTGACCTGGTTGCAGCTAGTTCTCTGCCAGTTTCTGCATCCCACAGGGATTCAGTGGATTCCCCATTGGATCTGAAACACCAGCAAGGATAAGAACCCCAAAGTATGCATGTAAATGAGTTTGGTCCATCTCCTTCCATCTCTCTCCAAAAACAAGCCTTACAATCAAATCAAATCACATGTATTTATAAAGCCCTTCTTACATCAGCTGATATCTCAAAGTGCTGTACAGAAACCCAGCCTAAAACCCCAAACAGCAAGCAATGCAGGTGTAGAAGCACCTTCCCTCCAATATAGTGCAGTCCAGAATTATTTTCTGGATGGTGTCTGGGATGAACAGTTAAAAGACTTTATGTCCTGCACATGAGTGACCACCATCCGCTTCGGCCCTGGTTCCATCTTGATCACATTGGCAGCCATGCGAGGTGGCTCATTCCTTGGGCAAGATATATTTCTCCTAATGCAGACTGCTGATGAGCTGGTTGCTGATGGTCTCCTTCTGGGGCTGGCTGCTGGCGGGCTGGTCCTGGGGCTGGCTGTGGGTCAATCTCATCCTCTTCTTCCAACTCACTGTCAGACTCCTAATTGACAGAGACATGATCATGATGTAAAGAGTGCGAGAAAAGTGGGAGACAGGCAGACAGGCAGGAAGACAGACAAGTTCTTGTTTCTATGTGTAAACAGCAGGCCCAGGGAGGAGGAAGACAGAGTGAAGGCACACAGCAAATCTTTTTGTTTAATTTCTACTTGTTTTCACCCACACACAAACTTTTCCACACTTTTATTTCCCTTGGACCCGAACACCACAGATGTAATATCAATGTGTAGGGGGGTGCACAGTGTGCACTCAATGAAAATGTGTTATTTTACATGTTCTTCACAGAGAATGAGCCAAGGCCAATGAGTCTCAGGTTGCAAAAATAATTAATTGTATAATTGTTGATGCCAGTTCCCTCTGGCTTTCCACAGACAGAAATGATTTTTTTTTATAATTCCGTAATTTACCACATTGTCTCAGTTAAATGGATTACGATGAATATTCAGACGGTTGTATTTGTCAGGACTTGGTCATTATATTATTAATGCTTTCTCTGGTTGCCCGAGAAGCGATGGGGTAGTGGAGGTGAAAACCGGTATTAGTGAGAGAGAGCTGAGAGCAGCATCATTAGAGTTTGCCTGCTCTGTTTTCTACTTTATATTCATTATCTTGTTTAATTTATTCCCTCATCCCTTTAAGCTGCCTAATTAAAAGAGCATTCATTTTTTAAATTAATATTGTTTTATTTATTTATTTATTCATCCAAATTCACTTGAAATTGTACAGCTTTGAATCTAAATTACTTTTTACAGCTGCCAGTATTCAAATGAAGGGAGTCCTGCTTCTAAGCTTGAGGGGGAAAGAGATGGAATGTTAGAATCAGGGTTATCTTCTCACTGGTTTTCTCTCTCTCGTATGCGGGGAGCAAAGTGTTTTAACTCTTTGGAAGTGGGTACTACGTGGAGAATATAGAGCGTAGATATTGTATCTATGTAAAGTGATTTGAGGAGCAAATCCAGTGCAGTAATATGTTTCAGTAAAGTTAATACTGTAGTAAACTGAATTATATTATCTTCTTCTCTCCAGGGATTGTTTTCTAGCCTGATGACACACTAAATTGTTCCGCTGTTCTGTCGTTCACTACATACTTTAGTGGTAGACATACTTTGGTGTTTGAGGTGAGGAGGGGCAGGAAGGTGGGGGGCAGGAAGGTTTTTTTACATAAAAACAAAGTCATCGGTGATTGGATTGTCTCTAACCAATCAGTATATTGCAGGCCATTGATGCGTTGTCAAACCGCTGCTTTACCCACGTGTCCTGGCTCTGTCCCAACCCATCGGTTTCTGGACCAATCAGGTGGCCCCGAATGTGTTGGCATTCGGTGACTGGTCAGGGAGGTACTCAGATCCAGACTCATTGAGGAGAAGAAGTCTGTGGGCGTGGCCTGGTATTTGGCCCAAGCAAGGAGTCTGGCTAGCCAGGCATACAATTTCCATTCCTTTCAAAGAGTTGGATGTGTAATCCTTTATTATGGGTTTGGGGCCTTACGCTATTTCTGGATGCTGTGGCTAGTACCTTTATGTGAACAGTACAGTAGACTATAGCAGCTCAGGACATGTCAGTCTATGGTACAGATGGTACAGCATGGTTTATAAAGGTAGAGAAAGACCAGCTCTTGTTAGTTCAGTGTATAGTACATTAGTCTATGACAGACCAGGGTCAGTGTGTGTGTGTGTGTGTGTGTGTGTGTGTGTGTGTGTGTGTGTGTGTGTGTGTGTGTGTGTGTGTGTGTGTGTGTGTGTGTGTGTGTGTGTGTGTGTGTGTGTGTGTGTGTGTGTGTGTGTGTGTGTGTGTGTGTGTGTGTGTGTGTGTGTGTGTGTGTGCGTGCGTGCGTGCGTGTGTGTGTATGTGTGTGTGTGTGTCTTGTGGTCTGATAGGCTTTAGTTAGTTCAGTAGTACTGCTCTGAACATGGCCTGGTTGGGGCAAAGGTCACTGAGACTATCCAAGCCTGTTAACATCAGGGATTGAGGGATTGAAATCATTGATTTCATGCTCTATGCTGGCTGCTGCCGCTTGTTGTTGACGATGGTTGTTGTGCTACAATCCACCAAACAGGATATAGAACCCCCTCCTACCATTAGCTGCTCTGCATTTGGGACAGACATCATTTACCCCCCCCCCCCCCCCCCCATGCCTGGCCAGTTGCAGTGTTTATGTCGAGGATCAGATGCATCCAGAACAGGTCAATTATTAACAACTGCAAATCACTCTAACTGGAAATAAAGTTTTCAGTGATCTAGGGCCTCATTTATCAACTTCCATAAATTGCTCCCTACATTTTGGCGTATGTGGAGATTCTAAGATTTGCACAATAAATTATTTGGATTTATCAAACTGTCAACATATACGCATGTTTTCCATTGATATATCAGAGCCAAAGGATATTTCTGCTCTGGTGAACAAGCGCAACAGTCCTGCCTGGAGAACGCCCCCCATTCACCTTTAATTGTAACAAAAACACCCTCACTTGCTGTATCATTTGAAAATGATAAAACTCAGGCATGACAGTTTCTAAAGCACAATGACAAATGTAATCACATTTATGTAGAGGTGTGGGCAGAATGTTTTTAACATTTTGCAGTGACTGACTTTTTCAAACAAACAAAAATAAAGATGCCTATATAGTGACATAAACTGTCCGTGCAAGATTATGATTTAGTCCTATATAATAATAGACATGTCCTGTAATGTGATTATGATTTAGTCCTATATAATAATAGACATGTCCTGTAATGTGATTATGATTTAGTCCTATATAATAATAGACATGTCCTGTAATGTGATTATGATTTAGTCCTATATAATAATAGACATGTCCTGTAATGTGATTATGATTTAGTCCTATATAATAATAGACATGTCCTGTAATGTGATTATGATTTAGTCCTATATAATAATAGACATGTCCTGTAATGTGATTATGATTTAGTCCTATATAATAATAGACATGTCCTGTAATGTGATTATGATTTAGTCCTATATAATAATAGACATGTCCTGTAATGTGATTATGATTTAGTCCTATATAATAATAGACATGTCCTGTAATGTGATTATGATTTAGTCCTATATAATAATAGACATGTCCTGTAATGTGATTATGATTTAGTCCTATATAATAATAGACATGTCCTGTAATGTGATTATGATTTAGTCCTATATAATAATAGACATGTCATGTAATGTGATTATGATTTAGTCCTATATAATAATAGACATGTCCTGTAATGTGATTATGATTTAGTCTTATATAATAATAGACATGTCCTGTAATGTGATTATGATTTAGTCCTATATAATAATAGACATGTCCTGTAATGTGATTATGATTTAGTCCTATATAATAATAGACATGTCCTGTAATGTGATTATGATTTAGTCCTATATAATAATAGACATGTCCTGTAATGTGATTATGATTTAGTCCTATATAATAATAGACATGTCATGTAATGTGATTATGATTTAGTCCTATATAATAATAGACATGTCCTGTAATGTGATTATGATTTAGTCCTATATAATAATAGACATGTCCTGTAATGTGATTATGATTTAGTCCTATATAATAATAGACATGTCCTGTAATGTGATTATGATTTAGTCCTATATAATAATAGACATGTCCTGTAATGTGATTATGATTTAGTCCTATATAATAATAGACATGTCCTGTAATGTGATTATGATTTAGTCCTATATAATAATAGACATGTCCTGTAATGTGATTATGATTTAGTCCTATATAATAATAGACATGTCATGTAATGTGATTATGATTTAGTCCTATATAATAATAGACATGTCCTGTAATGTGATTATGATTTAGTCCTATATAATAATAGACATGTCCTGTAATGTGATTATGATTTAGTCCTATATAATAATAGACATGTCCTGTAATGTGATTATGATTTAGTCCTATATAATAATAGACATGTCCTGTAATGTGATTATGATTTATATATAGACATGTCCTGTAATGTGATTATGATTAGTATATAATAGACATGTCCTGTAATGTGATTATGATTTAGTCCTATATAATAATAGACATGTCCTGTAATGTGATTATGATTTAGTCCTATATAATAATAGACATGTCCTGTAATGTGATTATGATTTAGTCCTATATAATAATAGACATGTCCTGTAATGTGATTATGATTTTGTCCTATATAATAATAGACATGTCCTGTAATGTGATTATGATTTAGTCCTATATAATAATAGACATGTCCTGTAATGTGATTATGATTTAGTCCTATATAATAATAGACATGTCCTGTAATGTGATTATGATTTAGTCCTATATAATAATAGACATGTCCTGTAATGTGATTATGATTTAGTCCTATATAATAATAGACATGTCCTGTAATGTGATTATGATTTAGTCCTATATAATAATAGACATGTCCTGTAATGTGATTATGATTTAGTCCTATATAATAATAGACATGTCCTGTAATGTGATTATGATTTAGTCCTATATAATAATAGACATGTCCTGTAATGTGATTATGATTTAGTCCTATATAATAATAGACATGTCCTGTAATGTGATTATGATTTAGTCCTATATAATAATAGACATGTCCTGTAATGTGATTATGATTTAGTCCTATATAATAATAGACATGTCCTGTAATGTGATTATGATTTAGTCCTATATAATAATAGACATGTCCTGTAATGTGATTATGATTTAGTCCTATATAATAATAGACATGTCCTGTAATGTGATTATGATTTAGTCCTATATAATAATAGACATGTCCTGTAATGTGATTATGATTTAGTCCTATATAATAATAGACATGTCCTGTAATGTGATTATGATTTAGTCCTATATAATAATAGACATGTCCTGTAATGTGATTATGATTTAGTCCTATATAATAATAGACATGTCCTGTAATGTGATTATGATTTAGTCCTATATAATAATAGACATGTCCTGTAATGTGATTATGATTTAGTCCTATATAATAATAGACATGTCCTGTAATGTGATTATGATTTAGTCCTATATAATAATAGACATGTCCTGTAATGTGATTATGATTTAGTCCTATATAATAATAGACATGTCCTGTAATGTGATTATGATTTAGTCCTATATAATAATAGACATGTCCTGTAATGTGATTATGATTTAGTCCTATATAATAATAGACATGTCCTGTAATGTGATTATGATTTAGTCCTATATAATAATAGACATGTCTGTAATGTGATTATGATTTAGTCCTATATAATAATAGACATGTCTGTAATGTGATTATGATTTAGTCCTATATAATAATAGACATGTCCTGTAATGTGATTATGATTTAGTCCTATATAATAATAGACATGTCCTGTAATGTGATTATGATTTAGTCCTATATAATAATAGACATGTCCTGTAATGTGATTATGATTTAGTCCTATATAATAATAGACATGTCCTGTAATGTGATTATGATTTAGACATGTCCTGTATGGATTATGATTTAGTCCTATAATAATAGACATGTCCTGTAATGTGATTATGATTTAGTCCTATATAATAATAGACATGTCCTGTAATGTGATTATGATTTAGTCCTATATAATAATAGACATGTCCTGTAATGTGATTATGATTTAGTCCTATATAATAATAGACATGTCCTGTAATGTGATTATGATTTAGTCCTATATAATAATAGACATGTCCTGTAATGTGATTATGATTTAGTCCTATATAATAATAGACATGTCCTGTAATGTGATTATGATTTAGTCCTATATAATAATAGACATGTCCTGTAATGTGATTATGATTTAGTCCTATATAATAATAGACATGTCCTGTAATGTGATTATGATTTAGTCCTATATAATAATAGACATGTCCTGTAATGTGATTATGATTTAGTCCTATATAATAATAGACATGTCCTGTAATGTGATTATGATTTAGTCCTATATAATAATAGACATGTCCTGTAATGTGATTATGATTTAGTCCTATATAATAATAGACATGTCCTGTAATGTGATTATGATTTAGTCCTATATAATAATAGACATGTCCTGTAATGTGATTATGATTTAGTCCTATATAATAATAGACATGTCCTGTAATGTGATTATGATTAGTCCTATATAATAATAGACATGTCCTGTAATGTGATTATGATTTAGTCCTATATAATAATAGACATGTCCTGTAATGTGATTATGATTTAGTCCTATATAATAATAGACATGTCCTGTAATGTGATTATGATTTAGTCCTATATAATAATAGACATGTCCTGTAATGTGATTATGATTTAGTCCTATATAATAATAGACATGTCCTGTAATGTGATTATGATTTAGTCCTATATAATAATAGACATGTCCTGTAATGTGATTATGATTTAGTCCTATATAATAATAGACATGTCCTGTAATGTGATTATGATTTAGTCCTATATAATAATAGACATGTCCTGTAATGTGATTATGATTTAGTCCTATATAATAATAGACATGTCCTGTAATGTGATTATGATTTAGTCCTATATAATAATAGACATGTCCTGTAATGTGATTATGATTTAGTCCTATATAATAATAGACATGTCCTGTAATGTGATTATGATTTAGTCCTATATAATAATAGACATGTCCTGTAATGTGATTATGATTTAGTCCTATATAATAATAGACATGTCCTGTAATGTGATTATGATTAGTCCTATATAATAATAGACATGTCCTGTAATGTGATTATGATTTAGTCCTATATAATAATAGACATGTCCTGTAATGTGATTATGATTTAGTCCTATATAATAATAGACATGTCCTGTAATGTGATTATGATTTAGTCCTATATAATAATAGACATGTCCTGTAATGTGATTATGATTTAGTCCTATATAATAATAGACATGTCTGTAATGTGATTATGATTTAGTCCTATATAATAATAGACATGTCCTGTAATGTGATTATGATTTAGTCCTATATAATAATAGACATGTCCTGTAATGTGATTATGATTTAGTCCTATATAATAATAGACATGTCCTGTAATGTGATTATGATTTAGTCCTATATAATAATAGACATGTCCTGTAATGTGATTATGATTTAGTCCTATATAATAATAGACATGTCCTGTAATGTGATTATGATTTAGTCCTATATAATAATAGACATGTCCTGTAATGTGATTATGATTTAGTCTATATAATAATAGACATGTCCTGTAATGATTATGATTTAGTCTATAATATAGACATGTCCTGTATGTGATTATGATTTAGTCCTATATAATAATAGACATGTCCTGTAATGTGATTATGATTTAGTCCTATATAATAATAGACATGTCCTGTAATGTGATTATGATTTAGTCCTATATAATAATAGACATGTCCTGTAATGTGATTATGATTTAGTCCTATATAATAATAGACATGTCCTGTAATGTGATTATGATTTAGTCCTATATAATAATAGACATGTCCTGTAATGTGATTATGATTTAGTTCCTATATAATAATAGACATGTCCTGTAATGTGATTATGATTTAGTCCTATATAATAATAGACATGTCCTGTAATGTGATTATGATTTAGTCCTATATAATAATAGACATGTCCTGTAATGTGATTATGATTTAGTCCTATATAATAATAGACATGTCCTGTAATGTGATTATGATTTAGTCCTATATAATAATAGACATGTCCTGTAATGTGATTATGATTTAGTCCTATATAATAATAGACATGTCCTGTAATGTGATTATGATTTAGTCCTATATAATAATAGACATGTCCTGTAATGTGATTATGATTTAGTCCTATATAATAATAGACATGTCCTGTAATGTGATTATGATTTAGTCCTATATAATAATAGACATGTCCTGTAATGTGATTATGATTTAGTCCTATATAATAATAGACATGTCCTGTAATGTGATTATGATTTAGTCCTATATAATAATAGACATGTCCTGTAATGTGATTATGATTTAGTCCTATATAATAATAGACATGTCCTGTAATGTGATTATGATTTAGTCCTATATAATAATAGACATGTCCTGTAATGTGATTATGATTTAGTCCTATATAATAATAGACATGTCCTGTAATGTGATTATGATTTAGTCCTATATAATAATAGACATGTCCTGTAATGTGATTATGATTTAGTCCTATATAATAATAGACATGTCCTGTAATGTGATTATGATTTAGTCCTATATAATAATAGACATGTCCTGTAATGTGATTATGATTTAGTCCTATATAATAATAGACATGTCCTGTAATGTGATTATGATTTAGTCCTATATAATAATAGACATGTCCTGTAATGTGATTATGATTTAGTCCTATATAATAATAGACATGTCCTGTAATGTGATTATGATTTAGTCCTATATAATAATAGACATGTCCTGTAATGTGATTATGATTTAGTCCTATATAATAATAGACATGTCCTGTAATGTGATTATGATTTAGTCCTATATAATAATAGACATGTCCTGTAATGTGATTATGATTTAGTCCTATATAATAATAGACATGTCCTGTAATGTGATTATGATTTAGTCCTATATAATAATAGACATGTCCTGTAATGTGATTATGATTTAGTCCTATATAATAATAGACATGTCCTGTAATGTGATTAAGATTTAGTCCTATATAATAATAGACATGTCCTGTAATGTGATTATGATTTAGTCCTATATAATAATAGACATGTCCTGTAATGTGATTATGATTTAGTCCTATATAATAATAGACATGTCCTGTAATGTGATTATGATTTAGTCCTATATAATAATAGACATGTCCTGTAATGTGATTATGATTTAGTCCTATATAATAATAGACATGTCCTGTAATGTGATTATGATTTAGTCCTATATAATAATAGACATGTCCTGTAATGTGATTATGATTTAGTCCTATATAATAATAGACATGTCCTGTAATGTGATTATGATTTAGTCCTATATAATAATAGACATGTCCTGTAATGTGGTTTATGATTTAGTCCTATATAATAATAGACATGTCCTGTAATGTGATTATGATTTAGTCCTATATAATAATAGACATGTCCTGTAATGTGATTATGATTTAGTCCTATATAATAATAGACATGTCCTGTAATGTGATTATGATTTAGTCCTATATAATAATAGACATGTCCTGTAATGTGATTATGATTTAGTCCTATATAATAATAGGCATGTCCTGTAATGTGATTATGATTTAGTCCTATATAATAATAGACATGTCCTGTAATGTGATTATGATTTAGTCCTATATAATAATAGACATGTCCTGTAATGTGATTATGATTTAGTCCTATATAATAATAGACATGTCCTGTAATGTGATTATGATTTAGTCCTATATAATAATAGACATGTCCTGTAATGTGATTATGATTTAGTCCTATATAATAATAGACATGTCCTGTAATGTGATTATGATTTAGTCCTATATAATAATAGACATGTCCTGTAATGTGATTATGATTTAGTCCTATATAATAATAGACATGTCCTGTAATGTGATTATGATTTAGTCCTATATAATAATAGACATGTCCTGTAATGTGATTATGATTTAGTCCTATATAATAATAGACATGTCCTGTAATGTGATTATGATTTAGTCCTATATAATAATAGACATGTCCTGTAATGTGATTATGATTTAGTCCTATATAATAATAGACATGTCCTGTAATGTGATTATGATTTAGTCCTATATAATAATAGACATGTCCTGTAATGTGATTATGATTTAGTCCTATATAATAATAGACATGTCCTGTAATGTGATTATGATTTAGTCCTATATAATAATAGACATGTCCTGTAATGTGATTATGATTTAGTCCTATATAATAATAGACATGTCCTGTAATGTGATTATGATTTAGTCCTATATAATAATAGACATGTCCTGTAATGTGATTATGATTTTAGTCCTATATAATAATAGACATGTCCTGTAATGTGATTATGATTTAGTCCTATATAATAATAGACATGTCCTGTAATGTGATTATGATTTAGTCCTATATAATAATAGACATGTCCTGTAATGTGATTATGATTTAGTCCTATATAATAATAGACATGTCCTGTAATGTGATTATGATTTAGTCCTATATAATAATAGACATGTCTGTACTGTGATTATGATTTAGTCCTATATAATAATAGACATGTCCTGTAACTGTGATTATGATTTAGTCCTATATAATAATAGACATGTCCTGTAATGTGATTATGATTTAGTCCTATATAATAATAGACATGTCCTGTAATGTGATTATGATTTAGTCCTATATAATAATAGACATGTCCTGTACTGTGATTATGATTTAGTCCTATATAATAATAGACATGTCCTGTTAATGTGATTATGATTAGTCCTATATAATAATAGACATGTCCTGTAATGTGATTATGATTTAGTCCTATATAATAATAGACATGTCCTGTAATGTGATTATGATTTAGTCCTATATAATAATAGACATGTCCTGTAATGTGATTATGATTTAGTCCTATATAATAATAGACATGTCTGTAATGTGATTATGATTTAGTCCTATATAATAATAGACATGTCCTGTAATGTGATTATGATTTAGTCCTATATAATAATAGACATGTCCTGTAATGTGATTATGATTTAGTCCTATATAATAATAGACATGTCCTGTAATGTGATTATGATTTAGTCCTATATAATAATAGACATGTCCTGTATGTGATTATGATTTAGTCCTATATAATAATAGACATGTCCTGTAATGTGATTATGATTTAGTCCTATATAATAATAGACATGTCCTGTAATGTGATTATGATTTAGTCCTATATAAAATAGACATGTCCTGTAATGTGATTATGATTTAGTCCTATATAATAATAGACATGTCCTGTAATGTGATTATGATTTAGTCCTATATAATAATAGACATGTCCTGTAATGTGATTATGATTTAGTCCTATATAATAATAGACATGTCCTGTAATGTGATTATGATTTAGTCCTATATAATAATAGACATGTCCTGTAATGTGATTATGATTTAGTCCTATATAATAATAGACATGTCCTGTAATGTGATTATGAGTCTGGGTGAAACATCTTTGCTCTTGTAGAGATGGTAATATAGTCTGGGTAAAACATCTTTGTTCTTGTAGAGATGGCAATATAGTCTGGGTAAAACATCTTTGTTCTTGTAAAGATGGTAATATAGTCTGGGTAAAACATCTTTGTTCTTGTAGAGATGGTAATATAGTCTGGGTAAAACATCTTTGTTCTTGTAGAGATGGCAATATAGTCTGGGTTAAAACATCTTTGCTCTTGTAGAGATGGCAATATAGTCTGGGTAAAACATCTTTGCTCTTGTAGAGATGGTAATATAGTCTGGGTAAAACATCTTTGTTCTTGTAGAGATGGTAATATAGTCTGGATTAAACATATTTGTTCTTGGAGAGATGGTAATATAGTCTGGATGAAACATCTTTGCTCTTGTAGAGATGGTAATATAGTCTGGATGAAACGTCTTTGCTCTTGTAGAGATGGTAATATAGTCTGGATGAAACATCTTTGCTCTTGTAGAGATGGTAATATAGTCTGGGTAAAACATCTTTGTTCTTGTAGAGATGGCAATATAGTCTGGGTGAAACATCTTTGTTCTTGTAGAGATTGCAATATAGTCTGGGTGAAACATCTTTGTTCTTGTAGAGATGGTAATATAGTCTGGGTAAAACATCTTTGTTCTTGTAGAGATGGTAATATAGTCTGGATGAAACATATTTGTTCTTGGAGAGATGGTAATATAGTCTGGATGAAACATCTTTGCTCTTGTAGAGATGGTAATATAGTCTGGATGAAACGTCTTTGCTCTTGTAGAGATGCTAATATAGTCTGGATGAAACATCTTTGCTCTTGTAGAGATGGTAATATAGTCTGGGTAAAACATCTTTGTTCTTGTAGAGATGGTAATATAGTCTGGGTGAAACGTCTTCTTAACTACTGGCTTGATTGGCCCTTGATTGGCTACTCAAGGTTTTCCCACCACGGTTTTGGGGACCATGATTGATCCTGAAGGTGATCGTTTAACCTTACACCATCCACTGCAATCCTTCCTTCTCTTCAATCTACCCAGTTAGATCCAGATAGAAATGCATGTGAGACAAGCAGCATGTGTCTATGATATATAGAACATTGCCTTCAGGACAGTATCAGCGGTATCTCCTTTCAACCAGCAGAACACTTGTTGTTCCTTTGTGGCTCTCTATCTTGTGATGAAAACATAGTGATTAGGGCCTTTGTTGAGCACAGAGAAACGGTGAACATGTTTCTGAAAGACATCAAAGACCGTGCAGGCTGACAGTGGTTTGGTTTCATCTGGGTCAAGGGCTTCTGAAGCCCCTCATGTAAAAGAGAAACGGTTCATCAAAGATGACTGCTCATGGAAGTAGCGCTGAAATGGAGACGTGGTCCGGTGAATGAGAAACATTGGCCTCTAACATCATTTTTCCTAGATGAGAGCTTTGTTGTAGTAGTTTGACCTTCTTGTGTTGCCGTACATGACAACGTGACAATGCTTTGAGGAAGCTTATTGTCTTGTAAATTTAGTATTTTGCGCCTGGGTCTTTTTGTAAACAACAAAAATAATTTGGTGTGTAAACAAACAAGGATTTTACAGGAGGAGGCTGGTGAGTCATTCAATCTTAGATGATGGAAGTCTAATTATCCTTTTCAGAGTTTCAGGGGGACTATTTGAAGACTTGTAGGACGTGTATGGAACATTACAGTGGACAAATGATATATTCTGACTGAATTTTCACCAATCAATGCATGTCATTCACTCACAGCACGACGCAGCAGACTTTTCATTCTCACTTCACACAGACACCTGATGAAAACAAATTCCTTGAAGAGCGCTCCAAATTCCATGTCTCACCTCGACCGTGAACTTCTGTCACATTCTGTCATCTCCTCAGGTGCTCTTTAGCTCTGAGTGTCGGCTTTAGATAATGGATGGGGGGTGGCACCCTATTCCCGATATAGTGCACTAGTTGTGAGGAGGGTCCATAGGGCTCTGGTCAAAAGTAGTGCACTATAAAGGAAATAGGGTGCCATTTGAGACACAACTTTAAAAAGTGTTTCCTCGCCAGCTAGTTCAATATAATAATGTATTATTCAGAGGAGAATGTAGTGGCAACACAATGAAATTCAATTGTGTTGTTCTGGTAGAAGACTTTTAACTGATGACACTAAATTGTGTTGTTCTGGTAGAAGACTTTTAACTGATGACACTAAATTGTGTTGTTCTGGTAGAAAACTTAACTGATGTCTCTAAATTGTGTTGTTCTGGTAGAAGACTTAACTGATGACACTAAATTGTGTTGTTCTGGTAGAAAACTTAACTGATGACACTAAATTGTGTTGTTCTGGTAGAAGACTTTTAACTGATGACACTAAATTGTGTTGTTCTAGTAGAAGACTTTTAACTGATGACACTAAATTGTGTTGTTCTGGTAGAAGACTTAACTGATGACACTAAATTGTGTTGTTCTGGTAGAAGACTTAACTGATGACACTAAATTGTGTTGTTCTGGTAGAAAACTTAACTGATGACACTAAATTGTGTTGTTCTGGTAGAAGACTTTTAACTGATGACACTAAATTGTGTTGTTCTGGTAGAAGACTTTTAACTGATGACACTAAATTGTGTTGTTCTGGTAGAAGACTTAACTGATGACACTAAATTGTGTTGTTCTGGTAGAAGACTTAACTG
>NC_034192.2:57464896-57522396 GCF_002021735.2 Oncorhynchus kisutch | reverse complement strand
TTATTGGCCCTGCGTCGTCCGAGTTAGGGTTTGGCTGGGGTAGGCTATCATTGTAAATAAGAATTTGTTCTTTACTGACTTGCCTAGTTAAATAAAGGTTCAATATAACAAATAAAGAGGTTGGAAGGTAGATTGACTAAAGGAGGTCAAGGTGAGACGCTGTATAGGGACAGTTAGGAGGAGGAGATGGGTGGGTGGTGGAAGTCTAGAGGTGGGAGTGAGACAGGATGAGACAGGATGAGACAGGATAGGACAGGATGTGGGAGATAACAGGAGGAACTGAAGAGGTGGGAGGTGGTAGAGAGGTGGGAGGTGGTAGAGAGGTGGGAGGTGTGAGTGTGGAGGTGGTAGAGAGGTGTGAGTGTGGAGGTGGGTGGGCATGAGAGGAACATGCAAGGACACAGATTATTAGTAAAATAGGAGAGGAGTGAGAATCATGCCTGCCTGACCGGGCTCCTGTTTTGAGAGAGAAAGAAGCTATTTGATGTGGCGATGTTGTATCTACTCCTTACAGAACGTAATGTTATGAACTATGAAGGTAATTAAACACATCCTGTCTAGAGGTGGTCTCACTGCCAGTTATAGACTCAAGGTTGGAGGTCTTTCTGTAGGTTATTCCGTTGGATGCTGTCTTTGCTTTGGGTTATAGACCTGCTGCAAAAAACAACACTTTCAGTTTCTTGACTTTCCTTGTTCCAGAGTGGCGTTTTAATCTTCCTTTGTTTTGGTTAGGAAACAATGTTTCAGTCTTTTAGCTTCTGGATTCTGGATTCTGGATTGAGGCTCTAGAAAACCAGCAGAGAGGATCACATCTCCCCTGAACACTAGGCACTGAGAGGAGTCATGGAGGGAGGCTGCTTGCTGCCCGAAAGGCACCCTATCCCGTATTTAGTGCACTACTTTTGAGCAGGGCCCATTAGGTAGGGGTCAAAAGTAATGTACTATAAAGGGAATAGGGTGCCTTTTGGAATCCATGCCACTGCAGTTTTTTTTTCGACGGCAGACATTTTGAATCCCTCCTCAACAGTTGTGTATGTACCCCATCACCGGGAGGGCTTTGGGACTCCCAGGCAGGAGAACAACTTCTAGGGATAAATATCACACGGTATTGAGGTGAGAGGGAAGGCGAGGAATGGCAGTATATCTCCCGATTCAGTGTGTGTGTGTGTGTGTGTGTGTGTGTGTGTGTGTGTGTGTGTGTGTGTGTGTGTGTGTGTGTGTGTGTGTGTGTGTGTGTGTGTGTGTGTGTGTGTGTGTGTATGTTTGTGTGTGTATGTTTGTGTGTGTATGTTTGTGTGTGTGTGTGTGTGTTTGTGTGTGTATGTTTGTGTGCGTGTGTGTGTGTGTGTGTGTGTGTGTGTGTGTGTGTGTGTGTGTGTGTGTGTGTGTGTGTGTGTGTGTGTGTGTGTGTGTGTGTGTGTGTGTGTGTGTGTGTTCAGAATGCCGTCTTCTGGTGTATGATAATACCAGAGAAAAAGGTGTTAAAATATATTGGAATATCTCGATGGAACGTGCATGGCTTCAGGTGTTCTCTGACATTCTCTCTGTGGAGCCTTCTCCACAGACCACACACACACACACACACACACATGCACACGGTCCTCAGGTGGTCTGGTAGGGCTGCTGTTAAGTTGTTCTTCTCCATACCACAGTCATTATTACCGTGATGTAGCTGATGTGTACTAACAGCTCTCTTCTCAGAAACTGGATGAAATGGAGGCCTCATCCTCCCGTGTGTACATTAACAAACACACAATGTGTTTCCACAAACACAGACAAGGCACTGCATTTTACTCAAACATCAGTCAGATAGTCACCACTCACACCAGCAGCAAATGTGCAGCAGCAGCCTAACAACTGCTCAATTTACTGAACCACTGTCTGAATGCATACCAAATGGCACTCTATTCCTCTTTATAGTGCCCTATTCCCCTTTATAGTGCCCTATTCCCCTTTATAGTGCCCTATTCCCCTTTATAGTGCCCTATTCCCCTTTATAGTGCCCTATTCCCCTTTATAGTGCCCTATGCCCCTTTATAGTGCCCTATTCTCCTTTATAGTGCCCTATTCCAATTTCTAGTGCCCTATTCCCCTTTATAGTGCCCTATTCCCCTTTATAGTGCCCTATTCCCCTTTATAGTGCCCTATTCCCCTTCATAGTGCACTACTTTTGTCCAGGACCCGTGAGGCTCTGGCCAAAAGTATTACACCATATAGGGCCTGGGTCAAAAAGTAGTGTACTGTATAGGGAATAGGGTGCCATTTGCGACGCAGACCTTGTCAGGTCTATGGGGAGATAGATGGGTACAGGATGGTCTATGGGGAGATAGATGGGTACAGGATGGTCTATGGGGAGATAGATGGGTACAGGATGGTCTATGGGGAGATAGATGGGTACAGGATGGTCTATGGGGAGATAGATGGGTACAGGATGGTCTATGGGAGATAGATGGGTACAGGATGGTCTATGGGGAGATAGATGGGTACAGGATGGTCTATGGGGAGATAGATGGGTACAGGATTGTCTATGGGAGATAGATGGGTACAGGATGGTGAAGGCCTTTATGAAGCTGAGGAATTATGGGTCTCTGTTCTTCTGTTTCTGTAATGGCTGGTGGCACCATGCCACTTGTCATTTCCATTCACTGGACCCTTGCTGTGGTGTTGACCTTCACTATGAACCCTGCTGTGGTGTTGACCTTCACTATGAACCCTGCTGTGGTGTTGACCTTCACTATGAACCCTGCTGTGGTGTTGACCTTCACTACGAACCATGCTGTGGTGTTGACCTTCACTATGAACCCTGCTGTGGTGTTGACCTTCACTATGAACCCTGCTGTGGTGTTGACCTTCACTATGAACCCTGCTGTGGTGTTGCACTTTCACTATGAACCCTGCTGTGGTGTTGCACTTTCACTATGAACCCTGCTGTGGTGTTGCACTTTCAGTTTTGCGTGAATGCTGCCATCTATCTGCGGTTTCTGGTTTGGGTAGGTTTTAGTAGTCATAGTGGGAACAACATCCTCTATACACCGTGTCCGTATATACGTCAATGTTATTCTCAGAGGCTTCCCGGAACCCAGTCCGCGTGACCAAAACTATCTGGAAGCATGGATTCTGATTGGTCAGACCAGCGTTGAATAGACCTTAACACGGGTATAGGAAGGGAGGAGCAAAATGCCCGAAAGGAGGGCATGCCGGAAGGGGGAGTAACAATGGCCGAGAGTATTTTCACAGAGAGTACTACAGGCAATGTGTTGATAGAACTTCGGTAGCGTTTTCCTCAAATTTGCTTTATTAAAATCCACAGCTACAATAAATGTGGCCTCAGGATATGTGGTTTCCAATTTGCATAAAGTCCAGTGTAGCTCCTTGAGGGCCGTTGTGGTATCGGCTTGAAGGGGAATATACGCAGCTGTGACTATAACCGAAGAGAATTCTCTTGGGAGAGAATGCGGTCGACATTTGATTGTGAAGTATTCTAGGTCGGGTGAACAGAAGGACTTGAGTTTCTGTACATTATCACAATCACACCATGAGTAGTTAATCATAAAACATACACCACCACCTTTCTTCTTTACAAAGAGTTCTTTATTCCTGTTCGATGTAGTGAGAACCCAGCTGGCTGTATGGACGGGGACAGTATATCTGGAGAGTTCTTTATTCCTGTTCGATGTAGTGAGAACCCAGCTGGCTGTATGGACGGGGACAGTATATCTGGAGGGTTCTTTATTCCTGTTCGATGTACTGAGAACCCAGCTGGCTGTATGGACGGGGACAGTATATCTAAAGAGAGCCTTGATTCTGTGAAACGGAGTATGTTTCAGTCTCTGATCTCTTTCTGGAAGGATATCCTCGCTCTGCGCTTGTCTACTTTATTGACCATGGACTTAACATTAACGAGTAATATACTCGGAAGCGGTGGATGGTGTGCATGCCTCCTGAATTGGACTAGAAGTCCACTCCGAATACCTCTTCTCTTCTGGCAGGCATCTTGGAGCAGCCTCTGATAAGTTAAATTTGCCCTGGGGGGTAAAAACAAAGAATCCAATTCAGAAGTCATATTCCTGGTCGTAATGCTGGTGAGTTACCGCTGAGTTAACTCTGAAATCCAAAAGTTATTTCCGTCTGTATGTAATAATAATAACACAAAGAGCTAGAATGGAAGGGGATGACCACAACAATTTGACAGAACATTTGGCTTTCCTTTGATTCATGTATAGACACTCGCTCAAGAGATACTACAATACATATGCTTTCAGAATATGACTGAACTATTGAACTATTGAACCATGTGACTGAACTATTCTCAAGACGGAGACTGAGAAAGTCTGGCCAAAGCATTGTGTTAATCAGTGGACCACTGTAATTAAATTGAGTTTACATTTGAAATGCTTTAAAACACGATCCAACACTACTTTGATGATATTACTGGTCATATTGTTGCCTAACACCCCTGTTAGTGGAAGATAAGAGCAAGGATGTGTTCAAAATGGCACCCTATTCCCTTTATAGTGCACTACTTTTGACAGAGGCCCACATGGCTCTGGACAAAAGTAGTGCACTTTATAAATAATAGGGTCCCATTTGGGATGTAAACCTAGTGCACACAAAGGGACTCACAAAGGGACTCCTTATGTAATCAGAAATAGTCAACGCTCTCGCTCATCTGAACCATGCTTACTTCCACGCTGATATTATCCATAGAGGCTAAAGGGTTTATCTCCCTCTCTCTTTCTCTCCCTCTCTCTTTCTCTCCCTCCCTGTATACCTCTCTCTCTCTCCCTCTATACCCTCTCTCTCTCCCTCTCCCTCTATACGCCCTCTCTCTCCTTCTCCCTCTCTCTTTCTCTCCCTTTCTCTGTCCCTCTTTCTCTCCCTCCCTTTACACCCCCTCTCTCTTTCTCTCCCTTTCTCTGTCCCTTTTTCTCTCCCTCCCTTTACACCCCCCTCTCTCTTTCTCTCCCTTTCTCTGTCCCTCTTTCTCTCCCTCCCTTTACACCCCCCTCTCTCTTTCTCTCCCTTTCTCTGTCCCTCTTTCTCTCCCTCCCTTTACACCCCCTATCTCTTTCTCTCCCTTCATCTATACCCCCTCTCTTTCTCTCCCTCCCTTTACACCCCCCTCTCTCTTTCTCTCCCTCCCTGTATACCTCTCTCTCTCTCCTCTATAACCCTCTCTCTCTCTCTCTCCCTCTCCTCTATACGCCCTCTCTCTCCTTCTCTCTCTCTCTCTCTCTCTCTCTCTCTCTCTCTCTCTCTCTCTCCCTCTCCCTCTCCCTCTACACCTCTCTCTCTCTCTCTCTCTCTCTCTCTCTCTCTCTCTCTCTCTCTCTCCCTCTACACCTCTCTCTTTCTCTCTCTCCCTCTATACCCTCTCTCTCTCTCTCTCTCTCCCTCTACACCTCTCTCTTTCTCTCTCTCTCCCTCTACACCTCTCTTTCTCTCTCTCCCTCTACACCTCTCTCTTTCTCTCTCTCCCTCTACACCTCTCTCTCTCTCTCTCTCCCTCTACACCTCTCTCTTTCTCTCTCTCCCTCTACACCCTCTCTCTTTCTCTCTCTCCCTCTAACACCTCTCTCTCTCACTCTCATTAATTACATCTTTATCACAACTATTTTCATTATCAGTAGGCGCTGCCATTCATGCTGCCTCTTCTATACTGCATGCCAAGTCAGCTCCCCCCATCCCTCCTGCCATCCCTCCTGCCATCCCTCCCTCCACCCCCCCATCCCTCCTGCCATCCCTCCTGCCATCCCTCCTGCCATCCCTCCTGCCATCCCTCCCTCCATCCCTCCTGCCATCCCTCCTGCCATCCCTCCCTCCATCCCTCCCTCCCTCCATCCCTCCCTCCACCCCCCCAGCCCTCCTGCCATCCCTCCTGCCATCCCTCCCACTATCCCTCCCTCCATCCCTCCATCCCTCCCTCCATCCCTCCATCCTTCCATCCCAGAGTAATCCACAGTCTCCATCGATGAGCTCAGATACACCACTCGTTGTAATACTAAAGCACTCTATGAGAGCGAACGTGGCAAGAGGCAGTGACTGACTCTGTGAACTGTTAAATTGAAGTGAAAATAACTGTTGCATTATTCAACACTACGTTATATGTATTTAAGTACGTTTGGTAAGTGAATGTATGTAGTTTGTCAAGGCGTTTATGTTTGTTATGGAAATGAAATGTTTAGTTGATACTCGCAGCTAAACGATAGAGCTTTAGGTTTGTACACAGTTTATGTGGGAGGATGCTTGTAGCCCTGTCAGTAGCCCTAACAGCTCTGTAGTCTGCATTACAAGTGGAGAAAGCCAGAGGATAAATTACAAATGCTTTCGTCCTGCAGAATTTTTCATCATTAATATAAAAGTCAGAACGCCAGAATTACAAACAGGTTTCTTTTTGTGCCCCTGTCTGAATCAATTGAACAAACTAGCATGATATGAGCTTCAATTAGACCAGTATTAGACCAGTATTATGGCTACTCTAGTCCTAAGGCAGGGGGCTACTCTAGTCCTAAGGCAGGGGGGTACTCTAGTCCTAAGGCGGGGAGGGGTACTCTAGTCCTAAGGCAGGGGGGTACTCTAGTCCGAAGGCAGGGGGTTACTCTAGTCCTAAGGCGGGGGAGGGGTACTCTAGTCCTAAGGCAGGGGGGTACTCTAGTCCTAAGGCAGGGGGGTACTCTAGTCCTAAGGCGGGGAGGGGTACTCTAGTCCTAAGGCAGGGGGGGTACTCTAGTCCGAAGGCAGGGGTTACTCTAGTCCTAAGGTGGGGGAGGGGTACTCTAGTCCTAAGGCAGGGGGTTACTCTAGTCCTAAGGCAGGGGGGTACTCTAGTCCTAAGGCGGGGGAGGGGTACTCTAGTCCTAAGGCGGGGGGAGGGGTACTCTAGTCCTAAGGCAGGGGGTTACTCTAGTCCTAAGGCGGGGGAGGGGTACTCTAGTCCTAAGGCAGGGGGGTACTCTAGTCCTAAGGCAGGGGGGTACTCTAGTCCTAAGGCAGGGGGGTACTTTAGTCCTAAGGTGGGGGGGGTACTCTAGTCCTAAGGCGGGGGGGGGTACTCTAGTCCTAAGGCAGGGGGGGGTACTCTAGTCCTAAGGCGGGGGGGGTACTCTAGTCCTAAGGCGGGGGGGTACTCTAGTCCTAAGGCAGGGGGGGTAGTCTAGTCCTAAGGCGGGGGGGTACTCTAGGCCTAAGGCAGGGGGATACTCTAGTCCTAAGGCAGGGGGGGGGGTGCTCTAGTCCTAAGGCAGGGGGGTACTCTAGTCCTAAGGCAGGCAGGGGGGTACACTAGTCCTAAGGCAGGGGGGTACTCTAGTCCTAAGGCAGGGGGGGGGGTACTCTAGTCCTAAGGCAGGGGGGTACTCCTAGTCCTAAGGCAGGGGGGGTAGTCTAGTCCTAAGGCGGGGGGGTACTCTAGGCCTAAGGCAGGGGGATACTCTAGTCCTAAGGCGGGGGGGGGGGTACTCTAGTCCTAAGGCGGGGGGGTACTCTAGTCCTAAGGCAGGGGGGGTACTCTAGTCCTAAGGCGGGGGGGTACTCTAGTCCTAAGGCGGGGGGGGGGACTCTAGTCCTAAGGCGGGGGGGGGGGTACACTAGTCCTAAGGCGGGGGGGGTACTCTAGTCCTAAGGCGGGGGGGGGTAGTCTAGTCCTAAAGGCGGGGGGGTACTCTAGTCCTAAGGCGGGGGGGATACTCTAGTCCTAAGGTGGGGGGGGTAGTCTAGTCCTAAGGCAGGGGGGGTACTCTAGTCCTAAGGCGGGGGGGGGGTACTCTAGTCCTAAGGCAGGGGGGTACTTTAGTCCTAAAGCAGGGGGGTAATCTAGTCCTAAGGCAGGGGGGTACTCTAGTCCTAAAGCAGGGGGGTACTCTAGTCCTAAGGCAGGGGGGTACTCTAGTCTTAAGGCAGGTGGGGGGGGATACTCTAGTCCTAAGGCAGGGGGATACTCTAGTCCTAAGGCAGGGGGGTACTCTAGGCCTAAGGCAGGGGGATACTCTAGTCCTAAGGCAGGGGGGGGTGCTCTAGTCCTAAGGCAGGGGGGTACTCTAGTCCTAAGGCAGGCAGGGGGGTACACTAGTCCCTAAGGCAGGGGGGTACTCTAGTCCTAGGCAGGGGGGGGGGTATCTAGTCCTAAGGCAGGGGGGTACTCTAGTCCTAAGGCAGGCAGGGGGGTACTCTAGTCCTAAGGCGGGGGGGGGGGGTACTCTAGTCTAAGGCAGGGGGGGGGGGGGTACTCTAGTCCTAAAGCAGGGGGGGTACTCTAGTCCAATTCCAATACTGTGGGGATCCAATTTGTATTGCCGCTGGTCCTTCATGTGCGGACACACACACACACACACACACACACACACACACAAACACACACACAGACACACACACACACACACACACCACATACACACACACACAGAGAGTCCTTCAGGGCCTGGAGAAGGGCAATTCAGCTCAATAACTCAATGTTTTATAATTAGCCCCTGACATGTCTGCTCCAAAACAGATAGAGAGGAACCTAGTGGATAATATCTTCAAAGTATTCCCAGATTAGTGGTTTGCTTGGCTAGCCAAGAAACCACTGCAACTATCAAGAAGCTATCCCTCCATCCCTCTGGGCTAGCCAAGAAACCACTGCAACTATCAAGAAGCTATCCCTCCATCCCTCTGGACTAGCCAAGAAACCACTGCAACTATCAAGGAGCTATCCCTCCATCCTCTGGGCTAGCCAATAAACCACTGCAACTATCAAGAAGCTATCCCTCCATCCCTCCCTCTCTCCATCCCTCCAGCCCTCTCTCCCTCCATCCATCCCCCATCCCTCCTCTCTCCATCCCTCCCTCCCTCCACCCATCCCTCCATCCCTCCCTCCCTCCATCCCTCTGGTAGCCCAGAAACCACTGCAACTATCAGGAGCTATCCCTCCCTCTCTTCCCATTCTCATCCCTCCCTCTCTCCATCCTGTTCTCATCCCTCCTCTCTCCATCCTGTTCTCATCCCTCCCTCTCTCATCCCATTCTCCATCCTCCCTCTATCGCTCCCTCCCTCTATCCCTCCCTACATCCATCCCTCCAGCCCTCTGGGCTAGCACAGAAACCACTGCAGCTATCAAGGAGCAGATCTGGGTACAAATACCAGTTTAAAATCTTTAAGAAATACTTTCTGCATTTGCTTTTACCCTGCCTGGAGCAACCAGTCCAGATGGGCAGGGTTTACCCTGCCTGGAGCACCAGTCCAGATGGGCGGGTTTACCCTGCCTGGAGCACCAGTCCAGATGGGTGGGGGTTTACCCTGCCTGGAGCACCAGTCCAGATGGGTGGAGTTTACCCTGCCTGGAGCAACCAGTCCAGATGGGCGGGGTTTACCCTGCCTGGAGCACCAGTCCAGATGGGCGGGGGTTTACCCTGCCTGGAGCACCAGTCCAGATGGGCGGGGTTTACCCTGCCTGGAGCACCCAGTCCAGATGGCCGGGGTTTACCCTGCCTGGAGCACCAGTCCAGATGGGCGGGGTTTTGCACTTTTGCAACTTCATCCACCTCGGCTAGAGCAGCTGAACCCAGGTCTGACAAGTCAAAAAGTAGGTTGAGTCTCAGAATGGTGCTGTGATGTGATTCAGGGAAGCAGCTAGTTCACTCTTTGTCACAGAGAATGTTCTAGCTTGTCGTGCATTCCAGGTTTAAAAAGATTTATTACAGTTTTAATTTCCACTTTAAAAATGTCAGACTTGATTTTTCCTAATGAAAAAAATGATCAACCCCCACAAAAAATCGAAAATATAATTAATATGTCCTGATGCTGCAGGATTATTTTCCTGCTGTGAGAAACAGGTCAAATATAGAAATGTATTTTATGTGGTGGAGACTGGCTCAGAGGAATAAGACCTTGCGGCCGGGCCGACCTTGCTTCATCACAGCCGCCTGACGTTATTAGATTGGCCAGGAAGGAGAGAGAGGTTGAAAAAGCTAGTCCATCGTGTCTTTCTCTCTCTGTCACTCTCTCTGTCTCTCTCTCTGTCTCTCCTCTCTGTCTCTCTCTCTGTCTCAGCTCTCTCTCTCTGTCACTCTGACTCTCTTTGTCACTCTCTGACTCTCTTTGTCTCTCTCTCTCTCCTCTCTCTCTCTCTCTCTCTTCGCTCTCTCTCTCGTCTCTCTCTCTCTCATTCTCTCAGCCTCGGTCTCTCTCTCTCTCTCCTCTCTCTCGTCTGGTCACTCTCTGACTCTTGTCTCTCTGCTCTCTCTCTCTTCTCTCTCTCTCTTCTCTCTCTCTCTCTGGTCTGTCGACTCTCTGACGTTCTCCTCTGTCTCTCTCTCCTCACCTCTCTCTCTCTCTCTGTCTGTCCACTCTCTGGACTCTTCTGTCTCTTTCTCTCTCTCACCTCTCTCTCTCTCTGATCTCCTCTTCACTTTTAGAGGGAATAGGGCTGTCTGAGTGCATTGGCTTTGTGTTTGTGGGGGGCGGGTGAGGGGGAGGGGGGATGTGTACGTGCCTATGAGTGCCTGTGTGTTAGCCACACAAAAAATACAGGCTCCACTGATGAAGAAAGGGATGGTGTGGAGTCACCTGCCCAGGGATGAGCTTCCCTACCTGGGGGAAATGAGTGGTGAGACTGGGTCTGGCGGGGAACCTCACTGGGTCTCTGCTGGTCCAGACAGGGCTGAGTGCTGCACACACACACACACACACAACGCACAGACACACAGACACACACTCACACACACACACACACACAACACACTCTACACACACTGTAAAGAGGTCACCCTGTCGTGCTCAGAGCCCCAGAGGGGGCGAAAACAATTAGAAGAGCCCTGTTTCTGGGCCAGTGGAGCACAGTTAAAGTCCTTCAGAGGCATCTCTGGGACTGAGGCTCCAATGGCACCCTATTCCCTACATAATGCACTACATTTTGAGCAGCCTTTGTCAGGGAGAGAAAGAAAGAGCGAGAGAGAGACAGAGAGAGAGAATGAGAGGGAGGACAGACAGAGAGAAGAGAGAGAGAGAATGAGAGGGAGAGACAGACAGAGAGAGAAGAGAGAGAGAATGAGAATGAGATAGAGAGACAGAGAGAGAGACAGAGAGAGAGACAGACAGACAGACAGAGAGACGAGAGAGAGAGAGAGAGAGACGAGAGAGAGAGAGAGAGGAGAGAGAGAGAGAGAGAGGAGAGAGAGAGAGAGGAGAGAGAGAGAGAGAGAGGGAGAGTGGGAGAGCGACAGAGGACAGAGAGGGAGAGGACTGAGTGGAAGAGACAGAGGGAGAGACTGTGAGACAGGGATGCAGCTTAAGCCCCGCACTCTGAAACGCGTATATCAACGAATTGGCGAGGGCACGGGCACTACAAAAGTCTGCAGCACCGGCCTCACCCCCGACTAGAATCTGAAGTCAAATGTTACTGTTTGTGATGATCTGGTGCTTCTACACCAACCAAGGAGGGCCTACAGCCGCACCTAGATATTCTGGACAGATTTGTCAGACCTGGGCCCTGACAGTAACTCTCAGTAAGACAAAAAAAATAATGGTGTTCCAAAAAAGGTCCAGTTGCCAGGACCACAAATTCAAATTCCATCTAGAAACCGTTGCCCATAGAGCACACAAACAAACTATACATAACTTGGCCTAAAACATCAGCGCCACAGGTAACTTCCACAAAGCTGTGAACGATCTGGAGACAAGGCAAGAAGGGCCTTCTATGCCATTAAAAGGAACATAAAATCAAAATACCAATTAGGATCTGGCTAAAAAATACTTGAATCAGTTATAGAACCCATTGGCCTTTATGGTTGTGAGGTCAGGGGTTCGCTCATCAACCAAGAATTCACAAAAATGGGACAAACACCAAATTGAGATTCGCATGCAGAATTCTGCAAAAATATCCTCCGTGTACAAGTAAAAACCAAATAATGCATGCAGAGCAGAATTAGTTCCCATACCCACAAATTATCAAGATCCAGAAAGAGCTGTTAATTCTACAACCAATAAAAGGAAGTGATTCCCAAACCTTCCATAACAAAGACATCACCTACAGAGAGATGAACCTGGAGAAGAGTCCAAAGCAAGCTGGTCATGGGGCTCTGTTCCACAAACACAAACACCAACCTACAGAGCCCCAGGACAGCAACACAATTAGACCCCCCCAACCAAATCATGAGAAAACAAAAAGATAATTACTTGACACATTGATAAGAAATAACAAAAAAACAGAGCAAACTAGAATGCGATTTGGCCCTAAACAGAGAGTACCAGTGGGCAGAACACATGACACTGTGACTGACCCAAACTTAAGGAAAAGCTTTGACTATGTACAGACTCAGTGAGCATAGCCTTGCTATTGAGAAAGGCAGACATGGCTCTCAAGAGAAGACAGGCTATGTGCTCATGCCCAACAAAATGAGGTGGAACTGAGCTGCACTTCCTAACCTCCTTCAAAATGTATGACCATATTAGAGAGACATATTTCCCTCAGATTACACAGATCCACAAAGAATTTAAACAATCCCAATTTGATAAACTCTATATCTACTGGTGAAATACCACAGCATGAGAGATACTGAGAGGGAGAGAGAGAGAGAGGAGGGACTGAGAGAGAGAGAATGAGCGAGAGAGACTGAGAGGGTGAGACTGAGAGAGGGAGAGAGAGGACTGAGGGTGAGACTGAGAGGGAGAGACTGAGAGGGTGAGCTGAGGAGAGGGAGAGACTGAGAGGGTGAGATTGAGACTGAGAGGGTGAGACGGAGAGGGAGGACTGAGAGGGAGAGACAGAGAGAGGAGAGGACCTATATGACACTGTATCAGATTAGAAACACACACACTGTATCAGAAGGCCACACACACACTGTATCAGATAGGANTCTCCCTCTCCCTCTATACGCCCTCTCTCTCCTTCCCCCCTCTCTCTTTCTCTCCCTTCTCTGTCCCTCTTTCTTCCCTCCCTTTACACCCCCTCTCTCTTTCTCTCCCTTTCTCTGCTCCTTTTTCTCTCCCTCCCTTTACACAACCCTCTCTGTCTTCTCCCTTTCTCTGTCCCTCTTTCTCTCCTCCCTTTCACCCCCCTCTCTCTTTCTCTCCCTTTCTCTGTCCCTCTTTCTCTCCCTCCCTTTACACCCCCATCTTCTTTCTTCCCTTCATCTATACCCCCTTCTTTCTTCTCCCTCCCTTTACACCCCCCTCTCTCTTTCTCTCCCCTCCCCCTGTATACCTCTCTCTCTCTCCTCCTCCTATACCCTCTCTCTCTCTCTCTCCCTCTCCCTCTATACCCCTCTCTCTCCTTCTCTCTCTCCTCTCTCTCTCTCTCTCTCTCTCTCTCTCTCTCTCTCTCCCTCTCCCTCTCCCCTCTACACCTCTCTCTCTCTCTCTCTCTCTCTCTCTCTCATCTCTCTCTCTCTCTCTCTCCCTCTACACCTCTCTCTTTCTCTCTCTCCCTCTATACCTCTCTCTCTCTCTCTCTCTCCCTCTACACCTCTCTCTTTCTCTCTCTCTCCCTTACACCTCTCTTTCTCTCTCTCCCCTCTACACCTCTTCTTTCTCTCTCTCCCTCTACACCTCTCTCTCTCTCTCCTCTCCTCTACACCTCTCTCTTTCTCTCTCTCCCTCTACACCTCTCTCTTTCTCTCTCTCCCTCTACACCTCTCTCTCTCCTCTCATTAATTACATCTTTATCACAACTATTTTCATTATCAGTAGGCGCTGCCATTCATGCTGCCTCTTCTATACTGCATGCCAAGTCAGCTCCCCCCATCCCTCCTGCCATCCCTCCTGCCATCCCTCCCTCCACCCCCCCATCCCTCCTGCCATCCCTCCTGCCATCCCTCCTGCCATCCCTCCTGCCATCCCTCCCTCCATCCCTCCTGCCATCCCTCCTGCCATCCCTCCCTCCATCCCTCCCTCCCTCCATCCCTCCCCTCCACCCCCCAGCCCTCCTGCCATCCCTCCTGCCATCCCTCCCACTATCCCTCCCCTCCATCCCTCCATCCCTCCCTCCATCCCTCCATCCTTCCATCCCAGAGTAATCCACAGTCTCCATCGATGAGCTCAGATACACCACTCGTTGTAATACTAAAGCACTCTATGATGAGCGAACGTGGCAAGAGGCAGTGACTGACTCTGTGAACTGTTAATTGAAGTGAAAATAACTGTTGCATTATTCAACACTACGTTATATGTATTTAAGTACGTTTGGTAAGTGAATGTATGTAGTTTGTCAAGGCGTTTATGTTTGTTATGGAAATGAAATGTTTAGTTGATACTCGCAGCTAAACGATAGAGCTTTAGGTTTGTACACAGTTTATGTGGGAGGATGCTTGTAGCCCTGTCAGTAGCCCTAACAGCTCTGTAGTCTGCATTACAAGTGGAGAAAGCCAGAGGAATAAATTACAAATGCTTTCGTCCTGCAGAATTTTTCATCATTAATATAAAAGTCAGAACGCCAGAATTACAAACAGGTTTCTTTTGTGCCCTGTCTGAATCAATTGAACAAACTAGCATGATATGAGCTTCAATTAGACCAGTATTAGACCAGTATTATGGCTACTCTAGTCCTAAGGCAGGGGGCTACTCTAGTCCTAAGGCAGGGGGGTACTCTAGTCCTAAGGCGGGGAGGGGTACTCTAGTCCTAAGGCAGGGGGGGTACTCTAGTCCGAAGGCAGGGGGTTACTCTAGTCCTAAGGCGGGGGAGGGGTACTCTAGTCCTAAGGCAGGGGGGTACTCTAGTCCTAAGGCAGGGGGGTACTCTAGTCCTAAGGCGGGGAGGGGTACTCTAGTCCTAAGGCAGGGGGGGTACTCTAGTCCGAAGGCAGGGGGTTACTCTAGTCCTAAGGTGGGGGAGGGGTACTCTAGTCCTAAGGCAGGGGGTTCTCTAGTCCTAAGGCAGGGGGGTACTCTAGTCCTAAGGCGGGGGAGGGGTACTCTAGTCCTAAGGCGGGGGAGGGGTACTCTAGTCCTAAGGCAGGGGGTTACTCCTAGTCTAAGGCGGGGGAGGGGTACTCTAGTCCTAAGGCAGGGGGGTACTCTAGTCCTAAGGCAGGGGGGTACTCTAGTCCTAAGGCAGGGGGGTACTTTAGTCCTAAGGTGGGGGGGGTACTCTAGTCCTAAGGCGGGGGGGGGTACTCTAGTCCTAAGGCAGGGGGGGGTACTCTAGTCCTAAGGCGGGGGGGGTACTCTAGTCCTAAGGCGGGGGGGTACTCTAGTCCTAAGGCAGGGGGGGTAGTCTAGTCCTAAGGCGGGGGGGTAACTCTAGCCTAAGGCAGGGGGATACTCTAGTCCTAAGGCAGGGGGGGGTGCTCTAGTCCTAAGGCCAGGGGGGGTACTCTAGTCCTAAGGCAGGCAGGGGGGTACACTAGTCCTAAGGCAGGGGGGTACTCTAGTCTAAGGCAGGGGGGGGGGGGTACTCTAGTCCTAAGGCAGGGGGGTACTCTAGTCCTAAGGCAGGGGGGGTAGTCTAGTCCTAAGGCGGGGGGTACTCTAGGCCTAAGGCAGGGGGATACTCTAGTCCTAAGGCGGGGGGGGGGTACTCTAGTCCTAAGGCGGGGGGGGTACTCTAGTCCTAAGGCAGGGGGGGGTACTCTAGTCCTAAGGCGGGGGGGTACTCTAGTCCTAAGGCGGGGGGGGGGACTCTAGTCCTAAGGCGGGGGGGGGGGGGGGGTACACTAGTCCTAAGGCGGGGGGGGGGGGGTACTCTAGTCCTAAGGCGGGGGGTAGTCTAGTCCTAAGGCGGGGGGGGTACTCTAGTCCTAAGGCGGGGGGGATACTCTAGTCCTAAGGTGGGGGGGGTAGTCTAGTCCTAAGGCAGGGGGGGTACTCTAGTCCTAAGGCGGGGGGGGGTACTCTAGTCCTAAGGCAGGGGGGTACTTTAGTCCTAAAGCAGGGGGGTAATCTAGTCCTAAGGCAGGGGGGTACTCTAGTCCTAAAGCAGGGGGGTACTCTAGTCCTAAGGCAGGGGGGTACTCTAGTCTAAGGCAGGTGGGGGGGGATACTCTAGTCCTAGGCAGGGGGATACTCTAGTCCTAAGGCAGGGGGGTACTCTAGGCCTAAGGCAGGGGGATACTCTAGTCCTAAGGCAGGGGGGGGTGCTCTAGTCCTAAGGCAGGGGGGTACTCTAGTCCTAAGGCAGGCAGGGGGGTACACTAGTCCTAAGGCAGGGGGGTACTCTAGTCCTAAGGCAGGGGGGGGGGTACTCTAGTCCTAAGGCAGGGGGGTACTCTAGTCCTAAGGCAGGCAGGGGGGTACTCTAGTCCTAAGGCGGGGGGGGGGGGGGTACTCTAGTCCTAAGGCAGGGGGGGGGGGTACTCTAGTCCTAAAGCAGGGGGGTACTCTAGTCCAATTCCAATACTGTGGGGATCCAATTTGTATTGCCGCTGGTCCTTCATGTGCGGACACACACACACACACACACACACACACACACACAAACACACACACAGACACACACACACACACACACACACATACACACACACACAGAGAGTCCTTCAGGGCCTGGAGAAGGGCATTCAGCTCAATAACTCAATGTTTTATAATTAGCCCCTGACATGTCTGCTCCAAAACAGATAGAGAGGAACCTAGTGGATAATATCTTCAAAGTATTCCCAGATTAGTGGTTTGCTTGGCTAGCCAAGAAACCACTGCAACTATCAAGAAGCTATCCCTCCATCCCTCTGGGCTAGCCAAGAAACCACTGCAACTATCAAGAAGCTATCCCTCCATCCCTCTGGACTAGCCAAGAAACCACTGCAACTATCAAGGAGCTATCCCTCCATCCCTCTGGGCTAGCCAATAAACCACTGCAACTATCAAGAAGCTATCCCTCCATCCCTCCCTCTCTCCATCCCTCCAGCCCTCTCTCCCTCCATCCATCCCCCATCCCTCCCTCTCTCCATCCCTCCCTCCCTCCACCCATCCCTCCATCCCTCCCTCCCTCCATCCCTCTGGGCTAGCCCAGAAACCACTGCAACTATCAAGGAGCTATCCCTCCCTCTCTTCCCATTCTCATCCCTCCCTCTCTCCATCCTGTTCTCATCCCTCCCTCTCTCCATCCTGTTCTCATCCCTCCCTCTCTCCATCCCATTCTCATCCCTCCCTCTATCGCTCCCTCCCTCTATCCCTCCCTACATCCATCCCTCCAGCCCTCTGGGCTAGCACAGAAACCACTGCAGCTATCAAGGAGCAGATCTGGGTACAAATACCAGTTTAAAATCTTTAAGAAATACTTTCTGCATTTGCTTTTACCCTGCCTGGAGCACCAGTCCAGATGGGCAGGGTTTACCCTGCCTGGAGCACCAGTCCAGATGGGCGGGGTTTACCCTGCCTGGAGCACCAGTCCAGATGGGTGGGGTTTACCCTGCCTGGAGCACCAGTCCAGATGGGTGGAGTTTACCCTGCCTGGAGCACCAGTCCAGATGGGCGGGGTTTACCCTGCCTGGAGCACCAGTCCAGATGGGCGGGGTTTACCCTGCCTGGAGCACCAGTCCAGATGGGCGGGGTTTACCCTGCCTGGAGCACCAGTCCAGATGGCCGGGGTTTACCCTGCCTGGAGCACCAGTCCAGATGGGCGGGGTTTGCACTTTTGCAACTTCATCCACCTCGGCTAGAGCAGCTGAACCCAGGTCTGACAAGTCAAAAAGTAGGTTGAGTCTCAGAATGGTGCTGTGATGTGATCAGGGAAGCAGCTAGTTCACTCTTTGTCACAGAGAATGTTCTAGCTTGTCGTGCATTCCAGGTTTAAAAAGATTTATACAGTTTTAATTTCCACTTTAAAATGTCAGACTTGATTTTTCCTAATGAAAAAATGATCAACCCCCACAAAAATCGAAAATATAATTAATATGTCCTGATGCTGCAGGATTATTTTCCTGCTGTGAGAAACAGGTCAAATATAGAAATGTATTTTATGTGGTGGAGACTGGCTCAGAGGAATAAGACCTTGCGGCCGGGCCGACCTTGCTTCATCACAGCCGCCTGACGTTATTAGATTGGCCAGGAAGGAGAGAGAGGTTGAAAAAGCTAGTCCATCGTGTCTTTCTCTCTCTGTCACTCTCTCTGTCTCTCTCTCTGTCTCTCTCTCTGTCTCTCTCTCTGTCTCGCTCTCTCTCTCTGTCACTCTGACTCTCTTTGTCACTCTCTGACTCTCTTTGTCTCTCTCTCTCTCTCTCTCTCTCTCTCTCTCTCTCTCTCTCTCTCTCTCTCTCTCTCTCTCACCTCTCTCTCTCTCTCTCTCTCTCTCTCTGTCTGTCACTCTCTGACTCTCTGTCTCTCTGTCTCTCTCTCTCTCTCTCTCTCTCTCTCTCTCTCTCTCTGTCTGTCACTCTCTGACTCTCTCTGTCTCTCTCTCTCACCTCTCTCTCTCTCTCTGTCTGTCACTCTCTGACTCTCTGTCTCTTTCTCTCTCTCACCTCTCTCTCTCTCTGATCTCCTCTTCACTTTTAGAGGGAATAGGGCTGTCTGAGTGCATTTGGCTTTGTGTTTGTGGGGGGCGGGTGAGGGGGAGGGGGGATGTGTACGTGCCTATGAGTGCCTGTGTGTTAGCCACACAAAAATACAGGCTCCACTGATGAAGAAAGGGATGGTGTGGAGTCACCTGCCCAGGGGATGAGCTCCCCTACCTGGGGGAAATGAGTGGTGAGACTGGGTCTGGCGGGGAACCTCCACTGGGTCTCTGCTGGGTCCAGACAGGGCTGAGTGCTGCACACACACACACACACACACGCACAGACACACAGACACACACTCACACACACACACACACACACACACTCTCACACACACTGTAAAGAGGTCACCCTGTCGTGCTCAGAGCCCCAGAGGCGGGCGACAACAATTAGAAAGCCCTGTTTCTGGGCCAGTGGAGCACAGTTAAAGTCCTTCAGAGGCATCTCTGGGACTGAGGCTCCAATGGCACCCTATTCCCTACATAATGCACTACATTTTGAGCAGCCTTTGTCCAGGGAGAGAAAGAAAGAGCGAGAGAGAGACAGAGAGAGAGAATGAGAGGGAGGACAGACAGAGAGAAGAGAGAGAGAGAATGAGAGGGAGAGACAGACAGAGAGAGAGAGAGAGAGAGAATGAGAATGAGATAGAGAGGACAGAGAGAGAGACAGAGAGAGAGACAGACAGACAGACAGAGAGAGAGAGAGAGAGAGAGAGAGAGAGAGACAGAGAGAGAGAGAGAGAGAGAGAGAGAGAGAGGAGAGAGAGGAGAGAGAGAGAGAGAGAGGGAGGGAGAGTGGGAGAGACAGAGAGACAGAGAGGGAGAGACTGAGTGGAAGAGACAGAGGGAGAGACTGTGAGACAGGGATGCAGCTTAAGCCCCGCACTCTGAAACGCGTATATCAACGAATTGGCGAGGGCACTACAAAAGTCTGCAGCACCCGGCCTCACCCGACTAGAATCTGAAGTCAAATGTCTACTGTTTGCTGATGATCTGGTGCTTCTATCACCAACCAAGGAGGGCCTACAGCAGCACCTAGATATTCTGGACAGATTCTGTCAGACCTGGGCCCTGACAGTAAATCTCAGTAAGACAAAAAATAATGGTGTTCCAAAAAGGTCCAGTTGCCAGGACCACAAATTCAAATTCCATCTAGACACCGTTGCCCTAGAGCACACAAAAAACTATACATAACTTGGCCTAAACATCAGCGCCACAGGTAACTTCCACAAAGCTGTGAACGATCTGAGAGACAAGGCAAGAAGGGCCTTCTATGCCATTAAAAGGAACATAAAATTCAACATACCAATTAGGATCTGGCTAAAAATACTTGAATCAGTTATAGAACCCATTGGCCTTTATGGTTGTGAGGTCAGGGGTTCGCTCATCAACCAAGAATTCACAAAATGGGACAAACACCAAATTGAGATTCTGCATGCAGAATTCTGCAAAAATATCCTCCGTGTACAACGTAAAACACCAAATAATGCATGCAGAGCAGAATTAGTTCCCATACCCACAAATTATCAAGATCCAGAAAAGAGCTGTTAAATTCTACAACCACCTAAAAGGAAGTGATTCCCAAACCTTCCATAACAAAGACATCACCTACAGAGAGATGAACCTGGAGAAGAGTCCCCTAAGCAAGCTGGTCCTGGGGCTCTGTTCACAAACACAAACACACCCTACAGAGCCCCAGGACAGCAACACAATTAGACCCAACCAAATCATGAGAAAACAAAAAGATAATTACTTGACACATTGATAAGAAATAACAAAAAAACAGAGCAAACTAGAATGCGATTTGGCCCTAAACAGAGAGTACACAGTGGCAGAACACATGACCACTGTGACTGACCCAAACTTAAGGAAAGCTTTGACTATGTACAGACTCAGTGAGCATAGCCTTGCTATTGAGAAAGGCAGACATGGCTCTCAAGAGAAGACAGGCTATGTGCTCACTGCCCACAAAATGAGGTGGAACCTGAGCTGCACTTCCTAACCTCCTTCAAAATGTATGACCATATTAGAGAGACATATTTCCCTCAGATTACACAGATCCACAAAGAATTTTAAAACAATCCCAATTTTGATAAACTCTTATATCTACTGGGTGAAATACCACAGCATGATAGATACTGAGAGGGAGAGAAAGAGAGGGAGAGACTGAGAGAGAGAGAATGAGAGAGAGAGACTGAGAGGGTGAGACTGAGAGAGGGAGAGACTGAGAGGGTGAGACTGAGAGAGGGAGAGACTGAGAGGGTGAGACTGAGAGAGGGAGAGACTGAGAGGGTGAGACTGAGAGGGTGAGACTGAGAGGGAGAGACAGAGAGAGGGAGAGACCTATCTGACACTGTATCAGATAGAACACACACACACTGTATCAGATAGGACACACACACACTGTATCAGATAGGACACACACACTGTATTAAATAGGACACACACACACTGTATCAGATAGGACACACACACACTGTATTAGATAGGACACACTGTATCAGATAAGACACACACACACACTGTATTAAATTGGACAAACACACACACACACACACACACACTGTATCAGATAGGACACACACACACTCTATTAGATAGGACACATACACACACACTGTATCAGATAAGACACACACACACTGTATCAGATAGGACACACACACACTGTATTAAATAGGACACACACACACACCGTATGAAATAGGACACACACACACTGTATCAGATAGGACACACACACACTGTATCAGATAAGACACACACACTGTATCAGATAGGACACACACACACTGTATCAGATAGGACACACACACACTGTATTAAATAGGACACACACACACTGTATGAAATAGGACACACACACTGTATTAAATAGGACACATACACTGTATCAGATAGGACACACACACACTGTATCAGATAGGACACACACACACCAATTGGATTGATCCCCTCTACCACACGGAACCCCACTAATCCTACCGACGGAAATGCACGAGGTGGCTAAAAACAGACCTCCATCCTATGCTAGCTTGCTACCGATGGCCCGGCTAGCTGTCTAAATCGCCATGACCCCAACCAGCCTCACTACTCACTGGACCCTTTTGATCACTCGACAAAGCATGCCTCTCCTTAATGTCAGTATGCCTTGTCCATTGCTGTTCTGGTTAGTGTTTATTGGCTTATTTCACTGTAGAGCCTCTAGCCCTGCTCACTATATTTTATCCAACATTTCAGTTCCACGACCCACACATGCGATGACATCACCTGGTTTCAATGATGTTTCTAGAGACAATATCTCTCTCATCATCACTCAATGCCTAGGTTTACCTCCACTGTATTCACATCCTACCATACCTTTGTCTGTACATTATACCTTGAAGCTATTTTATCGCCCCCAGAAACCTCCTTTTACTCTCTGTTCCAGGCGTTCTAGACGACCAATTCTTATTGCTTTTAGCCGTACCCTTATCCTACTCCTCCTCTGTTCCTCTGGCGACGTAGAGGTGAATCCAGGCCCTGCAGTGCCTAGCTCCACTCCTATTCCCCAGGCGCTCTCTTTTGATGACTTCTGTAACCGTAACAGCCTTGGTTTCATGCATGTTAACATTAGAAGCCTCCTACCTAAGTTTGTTTTATTCGCTGCCGTAGCACACTCCGCCAACCCGGATGTTCTAGCCGTATCTGAATCCTGGTTTAGGAAGACCACCAAAAATTATGACATTTTCATCCCAAACGACAACATTTTCAGACAAAATAGAACTGCCAAAGGGGGCGGTGTTGCAATCTACTGCAGAGATAGCCTGCAGAGTTCTTTCATACTATCCAGGTCTGTACCCAAACAATTTGAATTCCTACTTTTAAAAATCCACCTCTCTAAAAACAAGTCTCTCACCGTTGTCACCTGCTATAGACCACCCTCTGCCCCCAGCTGTGCTCTGGACACCATACAGTGGGGCAAAAGTATTTATTTCCTTCGTTGCCCGGGTGGTGTGTTTGGGATCATTGTCATGCTGAAAGACCCAGCCACGTTTCATCTTCAATGCCCTTGCTGATGGAAGGAGGTTTTCACTCAAAATCTCACGATACATGGCTCCATTCATTCTTTCCTTTACACGGATCAGTCGTCCTGGTCACTTTGCAGAAAAACAGCCCCAAAGCATGATATTTCCACCCCCATGCTTCACAGTAGGTATGGTGTTCTTTGGATGAAACTCAGCATTCTTTGTCGTCCAAACACGACGAGTTGAGTTTTTACCAAAAATTTCTATTTTGGTTTCATTTGACCATATGACGTTCTCCCAATCTTCTTCTGGATCATACAAATGCTCTCTAGCAAACTTCAGACGGGCCCGGACATGTACTGGCTTAAGCAGGGGGACACGTCTGGCACTGCAGGATTTGAGTCCCTGGCGGCGTAGTGTGTTACTGATGGTAGGCTTTATTACTTTGGTCCCAGTTCTCTGCAGGTCATTCACTAGGTCCCCCCGTGTGGTTCTGGGATTTTTGCTCAGCCTTCTTGTGATCATTTTGACCCCACGGGGTGAGTTCTTGCATGGAGCCCCAGATCGAGGGAGATTATCAGTGGTCTTGTATGTCTTCCATTTCCTAATAATTGCTCCCACAGTTGATTTCTTCAAACCAAGCTGCTTACCTATTGCAGATTCAGTCTTCCCAGCCTGGTGCAGGTCTACAATTTTGTTTCTGGTGTCCTTTGACAGCTTTTTGGTCTTGGCCATATTGGAGTTTGGAGTGTGGCTGTTTGAGGTTGTGGACAGGTGTCTTTTATACTGATAACAAGTTCAAACAGGTGCCATTAATACATGTAACGAGTGGAGGACAGAGGAGCCTCTTAAAGAAGAAGTTACAAGTCTGTGAGAGCCAGAAATCTTGCTTGTTTGTAGGTGACCAAATACTTATTTTCCACCATAATTTGCAAATAAATTCATTAAAAATCCTACAATGTGATTTTCTCATTTTGTCTGTCATAGTTGAAGTGTACCTATGATGAAAATTACAGGCCTCTCTCATCTTTTTAAGTGGGAGAACTTGCACAATTGGTGGCTGACTAAATACTTTTTTGCCCCACTGGATGTGAACTGATTGCCCCCCATCTATCTTCAGAGCTCGTGCTGCTAGGCGACCTAAACTGGAACATGCTTAACACCCCAGCCATCCTACAATCTAAGCTTGATGCCCTCAATCTCACACAAATTATCAATGAACCTACCAGGTACCACCCCAAAGCCGTAAACACGGGCACCCTTGATTTGATTTGATTTGATATCATCCTATCCAACTTGCCCTCTAAATACACCTCTGCTGTTTTCAACCAAGATCTCCGCGATCACTGCCTCATTGCCTGCATCCGTAATGGGTCAGCGGTCAAACTACCTCCACTCATCACTGTCAAACGCTCCCTGAAAGACTTCAGCGAGCAGGCCTTTCTAATCGACCTGGCCGGGGTATCCTGGAACGATATTGATCTCATCCCGTCAACAGAGGATGCCTGTTTTTTTTTTTAAATGCCTTCCTAACCATCTTAAATCAGCACCAGCTGTCAGATCAGCTCACATATTACTGCACCTGTACATAGCACACCTATAATTTAGCCCAAACAACTACCTCTTTCCCTACTGTATTTATTTATTTTGCTCCTTTGCACCCCATTATTTCTATCTCTACTTTATACTTTCTTCCACTGCAAATCAACCATTCCAGTGTTTTACTTGCTATATTGTATTTACTTCGCCACCATGGCCTTTTTTGCCTTTACCTCCCTTATCTCATCTCATTTGCTCACATTGTATATAGACTTATTTTTCTACTGTATTATTGACTGTATGTTTTGTTTATTCCATGTGTAACTCTGTGTTGTTGTTTGTGGCAAACTGCTTTGCTTTATCTTGTCCAGGTCGCAGTTGTAAATGAGAACTTGTTCTCAACTAGCCTACCTGGTTAAATAAAGGTGAAATAAAATACATAAAACACACACACTGTATCAGATAAGACACACACACACTGTATCAGATAAGTCACACACACACACTGTATCAGATAAGACACACACACACTGTATCAGATAAGACACACACACACTGTATCAGATAAGACACACACACACTGTATCAGATAAGACACACACACACTGTATCAGATAAGACACACACACTGTATCAGATAAGACACACACCCACTGTATCAGATAAGACACACACACTGTATCAGATAAGACACACACACACTGTATCAGATAAGACACACACACACACTGTATCAGATAAGACACACACACACTGTATCAGATAAGACACACACACACTGTATCAGATAAGACACACACACACTGTATCAGATAAGACACACGCACACTGTATCAGATAAGACACACACACACACTGTATCAGATAGGACACACACACACACTGTATTAGATTGGACACACACACACTGTATCAGATAAGACACACACACACACTGTATCAGATAGGACACACACACACACACACTGTATCAGATAGGACACACACACACACTGTATCAGATGTCAGTCAGACAGTTGGGCTGTGATTGGGTGTGTGTTTGCCCTGTTAGCCCTCTGTGAACACCGCAGCTCTAATGCCTATTATCCCCGGTGTTGTAAGTAGCTGCATTAAGGAGTATAGAAACCTCATGCTGACATTTCATATCAACCCAACGAACTGACATTATAATCATAGAGTAGGTTAACCATGTTAGAGGAATAACATTCACTTAAACACTGCTGATCCTCCAGAGTTGACCAAGCCAAATACAGAACCCTGGTTTCTGAAAAACTGTTGAAAATAATATCTATCTAATATAATATTACTGTCTAATATAATATTACTGTCTAATATAATATTACTGTCTAATATAATATTACTGTCTAATATAATAGAACTGTCTAATATAATATTACTGTCTAATATAATAGAACTGTCTAATATAATAGAACTGTCTAATATAATAGAACTGTCTAATATAATATTACTGTCTAATATAATATTACTGTCTAATATAATAGAACTGTCTAATATAATAGAACTGTCTAATATGATAGAACTGTCTAATATAATAGAACTGTCTAATATAATAGAACTGTCTAATATAATAGAACTGTCTAATATGATAGAACTGTCTAATATAATAGAACTGTCTAATATAATAGAACTGTCTAATATGATAGAACTGTCTAATATAATAGAACTGTCTAATATAATATTTGTAGGCCTTTGTCAACCCAGTAAGCTGAAAGGAGTTTCCACCACTGTTAAAATCCATAACAGGAAGTGTGTAAGCACATAGTAGGGTGGTGAATCGGGACATAGAGTATCTGTTTAACATCTCTATAGCATCCTAGTAAATTAGCCCTGCAATCCCTTCTATACTAATGTATGTTTGGTCCCTGAGCTGCCTCATTAGATTATATAATTAAATGTTTATTCGTTCATTCATTCATTCATTCGTTCATTAATGTGACATCATAATGAAAGTTGTCATGAAGCGGCAGGAATCATTCTGCTTACTGTATAATCAGAGTAGACACCTGCCACACAGGGCCGTCATCAAATGCATGCACACACACACACGCAGCACGCAGCACACACACAAAAACACACACACACACGCAGCACACATACACAGACAGACAGAAAGACAGACATACACACACACAGACAGACAGAAAGACAGACATACACACATACAGACAGACAGAAAGACAGACATACACACACACACAGACACACAGACACACATACTGCCACACAGTTGTGTCAGCTACAGAGCAGCAGGATCAGCTACAGAGCAGTAGGGTCAGGTACAGAGCAGTAGGGTCAGCTACAGAGCAGTAGGGTCAGGTACAGAGCAGTAGGGTCAGGTACAGAGCAGCAGGGTCAGCTACAGAGCAGTAGGGTCAGGTACAGAGCAGCAGGGTCAGCTACAGAGCAGTAGGGTCAGCTACAGAGCAGCAGGATCAGCTACAGAGCAGCAGGGTCAGAGCAGCAGGGTCAGCTACAGAGCAGCAGGGTCAGCTACAGAGCAGCAGGGTCAGAGCAGCAGGGTCAGCTACAGAGCAGAAGGGTCAGAGCAGCAGGGTCAGCTACAGAGCAGCAGGGTCAGCTACAGAGCAGCAGGGTCAGCTACAGAGCAGCAGGGTCAGAGCAGCAGGGTCAGCTACAGAGCAGCAGGGTCAGCTACAGAGGAGCAGGGTCAGCTACGGAGCAGCAGGGTCAGCTACAGAGCAGCAGGGTCAGCTACAGAGCAGCAGGGTCAGCTACAGAGGAGCAGGGTCAGCTATGGAGCAGCAGGGTCAGCTACAGAGCAGCAGGGTCAGCTAAGGAGCAGCAGGGTCAGCTACAGAGCAGCAGGGTCAGAGCAGCAGGGTCAGCTACGGAGCAGCAGGGTCAGCTACAGAGCAGCAGGGTCAGAGCAGCAGGGTCAGAGCAGCAGGGTCAGCTACGGAGCAGCAGGGTCAGCTACATTTTGGGATTAAGCACTTTACTCTAGGGGGCAACATGGTAGCAAGGTTATATCCTATTTCCCCTGGCAGCCAGGCCTGGGATTTGAACCAGCAACACTCTGGTTATTCATCTATCTAAATTCTAGGCTAACTGTCGCCCCAAGTAGGTGTCAGAGAGTGTGAGACAGAGAGAGCGATGGAGGAAGGGAGAGGGAGAGAGAGACATAGAGACAGAGAGAAAGGGATAGAGAGAAAGAGAGAGAGATAGGGAGAGGAAAAGAGAAAGGGAGAGAAAGAAAGAGAGAGAGAGAGAGAGAGAGAGAGAGAGAGAGAGAGAGAAAGACAAGAGGGAGAGTCCAGAGAGCTACATTTGGTTTGAGACAAACAGAGACCTTATTTCATCCCTCTGACCCAACAGGAGAGGTCATATTGTCCCTCTGGCCCAACAGGAGAGGTCAAATTGTCCCTCTGACCCAACAGGAGAGGTCGTATTGTCCCTCTGGCCCAACAGGAGAGGTCATATTGTCCCTCTGACCCAACAGGAGAGGTCATATTGTCCCTCTGGCCCAACAGGAGAGGTCATATTGTCCCTCTGACCCAACAGGAGAGGTCATATTGTCCCTCTGGTCGAACAGGAGAGGTCATATTTTCCCTCTGACCCAACAGGAGAGGTCATATTGTCCCTCTGAACCATGCAGATACACACAGCACAGACATGCAGACACACACAGCACAGACATGCAGACACACACAGCACAGACATGCAGACACACACAGCACAGACATGCAGACACACACAGCACAGACATGCAGACACACACAGCACACTCTTAGATTAAAAGGGTTCTTCAGTTGTCCACATAGGATAAACCTTTTTAGTTCCAGGTAGAACCCTTTTTGTTTCCAGGTATAACTATTTTGGGTTCTAGAACCATCTGTGGAAAAGCAGAGGAGAGGAAAGGACATCTAGAGTGTAGAGTTTACCTATGTCTAAAGGGAAGAGGGGTGTCTTGGTGTGAGTCAGTCTAGCCTCTGATGTTTCCTTCTCCTTAGACTCCTAGCTAGTTCATTACTGGATCCAAAGTGTTAGCCTCCAGAGCTTTCTGAGGCAATGGATCAAGTTAATGTGTGCTCTCTCTCTCCAGAGCTTTCTGAGGTAATGGATCAAGTTAATGTGTGCTCTCTCTCTCTCCAGAGCTTTCGGAGGTAATGGATCTAGTTAATGTGTGCTCTCTCTCTCTCCAGAGCTTTCGGAGGTAATGGATCTAGTTAATGTGTGTTCTCTCTCCAGAGCTTTTGAGGTGATGGATCAAGTTAATGTGTGCTCTCTCTCTCTCCAGAACTTTCTGAGGTAATGGATCAAGTTAATGTGTGCTCTCTCTCTCTCCAGAGCTTTCTGAGGTAATGGATCAAGTTAATGTGTGCTCTCTCTCTCTCCAGAGCTTTCTGAGATAATGGATCCTGTTAATGTGTGCTCTCTCGCCAGAACTTTCTGAGATAATGGATCCTGTTAATGTGTGCTCTCTCTCTCTATCCTATGTGATGCCTCTAACACATCCATGTTTGGGTCCCTTGGCCAAGTCTCAAATGGCAACCTATTGCCTGTAAAGTGCACTAGTGCACCCATATGACTGTGGTTAAAAGTAGCGCACTCTAGGGAATGAGGTAGGGAATGAGGTAGGGAATGAGGTAGGGAATGAGGTACCATTCGAGGACACATCCTGGTGAAAGGTATCATGACCTTATTGCCCAGAGGAGTGGCAGACTGATACAGTACATACCTATCTCTCTGAGGTGATGTGGGAGAAAGGTTAAGACACTGAATGATATGATGTTGGTGGCTCTGTAGGAAATGACTGACAACCATAGTAGATGTTCTGATGTGGAACACAACGTTTATACTTGTAATAACAATGTGGTCGGGATGGAACTATGAAGTGATTCCATGACAACCGTTTAGACAGTGTGATCTTATTCAATTTGAGCTAAAAGGTCAAACTCGTAGATCAGCACTCCTACACTGAGACACTTTAGGAGTGTTGGGGATGACAACCATATGAAATGACTCCATGACAACCGTATGAAATGACTCCATGACAACCATATGAAATGACTCCATGACAACCATATGAAATTACTCCATGACAACCATATGAAATGACTCTATGACAACCGTATCAATCTGGAACATGGAGCACATGCTTGTCGTCATCTAATAACATAACATGGAGGTGCCCAACACTAGCCTACTTAACAAGTCAATGGCTCGAGGGACAGAGGAGAAAAGAGCAGTGGAGAGAGGGAGGAGGAAGAGGAGGAGGAGAGGAAGAAGCAGAGGTGTACAGGTCATGTAAGAGCACTGTTTCTCCCTGACTCCGCCTGTCTTCTTTCTGCTTTGTCAGCAAGCATAGTCGTATTTAATCACATGACCTACTCAACTACTGTTCCTTTTTTAGGTTTGAAGAGTGGGGAGGGGGGAGTTGTTGAAGAGGGGTAGGAGGTTTGAAGAGTGGAGAGAGGGGAGATGTTGAAGTGGGGGAGGAGGTTTGATGAGGGGGGAGACGTTGAAGAGAGGAAAGAGGTTTGAAGAGGGGGGAGGAGGTTTCGAGGGAGGATCTACAGGGAGGAGCTACAGGGAGGAGCTACAGGGAGGAGCTACAGGGAGGAACTACAGGGAGGAGCTACAGGGAGGATCTACAGGGAGGAGCTACAGGGAGGAGCTACAGGGAGTATCTACAGGGAGGAGCTACAGGGAGGAGCTACAGGGAGGATCTACAGGGAGGAGCTACAGGGAAGATCTACAGGGAGGAGCTACAGGGAGGAGCTACAGGGAGGAGCTACAGGGAGGAGCTACAGGGAGGATCTACAGGGAGGAGCTACAGGGAAGATCTACAGGGAGGAGCTACAGGGAGGATCTACAGGGAGGAGCTACAGGGAGGAGCTACAGGGAGTATCTACAGGGAAGATCTACAGGGAGGAGCTACAGGGAGGAGCTACAGGGAGGAGCTACAGGGAGGAGCTACAGGGAGGAGCTACAGGGAGGAGCTACAGGGAAGATCTACAGAGAGGAACTACAGGGAGGAGCTACAGGGAAGATCTACAGGGAGGAGCTACAGGGAGGAACTACAGGGAGGATCTACAGAGAGGAGCTACAGGGAGGAGCTACAGGGAGGAGCTACAGGGAAGATCTACAGGGAGGGGCTACAGGGAGGAGCTACAGGGAGGAGCTACAGGGAGGAGCTACAGGAAGGAGCTAATCTGGGTTGAGTGTATTTGTGCTCCGGAAACATATCGCAGAGCGTGTGTGTGTGAATGCAATGCGAAGTGTGTATGCAAGGGTGTGGCTGTGTGTGTGTATGAGAGGGTGTGGCTGTGTGTGTGTGTATGAGAGGGTGTGACTGTGTGTGTGTATGAGAGGGTGTGGCTGTGTGTGTGTGTATGAGAGGCGGAATGTGTGTTAGTCCACTTTGAAACACGAGTGTGTGTGTATTAGCCGGGGGTGACAGCAGTAACCGCACTGGCGCCGGCCAGCGAGAGAACCAGTCGTCTGCTCTTTCCATCCTCGTTAGACCATGTTTGAGGAGAATTATCTGTAGCCCACACACACCACACACATACACACACACCACACACACATCTGAGAGAGGCTTTGGATCTGATGCTGCCGCTGAGTTGGGAAGTCTTGTCATATTGACTCGTTCAGGCTAAGTTTTGATACTCTAGATGACTGTATTAAACGTAAGGGGGCGTGAGAGAAAGTGGAGGGGCTGTTGTACTGTCAGACGCCTCTCACAACAATTTGAGTAATGGGGAATTAGCACAGCTGCTGAACCGTACTGCTGATTTATTTGGGTTTAATCAAATTGCTCAGAGGCCAACCCCCCCCCCCTTTAATCTAATCTGAAATCAAACTTCATGTTGTTGATGAAGATGAAATAGCGAGAGAGACGGAGGCACCAGCAGCACAGTTCACACTACGCAGCCATCATTATCCCTCTTTTGAATGTTTTCTCTCGGTAAATCTCTATTTGAATGATTTCCCCCTCTCTCTACCATCTCTCTCCCAGATTCCTCCTCCCTTTCCCCCTCTCTCTACCATCTCTCTCCCAGATTCCTCCTCCCTTTCCCCCTCTCTCTACCATCTCTCTCCCAGATTCCTCCTCCCTTTCCCCCTCTCTCTACCATCTCTCTCCCAGATTCCTCCTCCCTTTCCCCCTCTCTCTACCATCTCTCTCCCAGATTCCTCCTCCCTTTTCCCCTCTCTCTACCATCTCTCTCCCAGATTCCTCCTCCCTTTCCCCCTCTCTCTACCATCTCTCTCCCAGATTCCTCCGCCCTTTCCCCCTCTCTCCCCCACCCTCTCTCTAAATCGCTCCACCTCTCCATCCTTTTTCCCTACCCTCTCTTTAAATCTCTCCATCTCTCTACCTCTCCCATCCCCCACCCTCTCTCTAAATCCCTCTCTCTCTCTATCTCTCCCCCTCCCCCCACCCTCTCTCTAAATCCCTCTGTCTCTCTACTGCTAAACCCTCCCCCCACCCTCTCGCCAAATCTCTCCATCTCTCCACCCTCACCTCACCCTCTCTCTAAATCACTCCCATCTCTCTACCTCTCCATCCTTTCTACCTACCCACTCTTTAAATCTCTCAATTTCTCTACCCCTCCCCCTCCCCCACCCTCTCTCTAAATCTCTCTGTCTCTCTACCTATCCATCCTTTCCCCCCACTTTCTCTCTAAGTCTCTCAATCTCTCTCTGTGTTGGCCTTCCCAGGCTGGGTTCCCAGGTGTAGGCAGTGTCTCTGGCCAGCCAATAGATTGTGTGGAACAAAGCCAGGGTGACATTTTATCTGACAGCGGCTCCCGTGGGGCCCCCAAGCCTCACACACACAGCTCCTCTGTGGCCAAAGCCGGACTGCCTCGCTGTCAGGGAGATTTCAGTGTGTACGATGTGGAGGGGAAGATAGTCAACATAAACTGAGCCCATATCACTGTGTGTGTGTGTGTGTGTGTGTGTGTGTGTGTGTGTGTGTGTGTGTGTGTGTGTGTGTGTGTGTGTGTGTGTGTGTGTGTGTGTGTGTGTGTGTGTGTGTGTGTGTGTGTGTGTGTGTGAGCGACCTGGCACAATCATCCCCCGGGCATCACAGCCGAGCACAGAGCGGAGGTCCCTGAGGATCGCAGGAGAGTGAGATGAAACAGAAAGAGAGATCTAACCTCTAGTAGAGAGAGAGAGAGAGAGGGAGAGAGAGAGCAGACTCGTACATTTTCTCAGTTAAAACTAAGTACTGAACAAATGTCAAATAGTTTTTTTTACCAAATTATCATACGACAGACCACATATTCACCCTGCACACCCTAATTGACAAACAAACAAACCAAAACAAAGACAAAGTATTCTCATGGTTTGTTGATTTCAAAAAAGCCTTTGACTCAATTTAGCATGAGGGTCTGCTATTCAAATGGATGGAAAGTGGTGTTGGGGGACAAACATACGGCATTATAAAACCCATGTACACAAACAACAACTGTGTGGTTAAAATTGGCAAAAAAAACACAGTGCCGTGGGGTGAGACAGGGATGCAGCTTAAGCCCCACCCTCTTCAACATATATATCAAAGAATTGGCGAGGGCACTAGAACAGTCTGCAGCATCTGGTCTCACCCTACTAGAATCTGAAGTTAAATGTCTGCTGTATGCTGATGATCTGGTGCTTCTGTCCCCAACCAAGGAGGGACTACACCAGCACCTAGATCTTCTACACAGGTTCTGTCAGACCTGGGCCCTGACAGTAAATCTCAGTAAGACAAAAATAATGGTGTTCTAAAAAGGTCCAGTCGCCAGGACCACAAATACAAATTCCATCTAGACACTGTTGACCTAGAGCACACACAAAAATTAACTTGGCCTAAACATCAGCGCCACAGGTAACTTCCACAAAGCTGTGAACGATCTGAGAGACAAGGCAAGAAGGGCCTTGTATGCCAACAAGAGGAACATAAAATTCAATATACCAATTAGGATCTGGCAAAAAATACTTGAATCAGTTATATAACCCCTTTTATTTGATGGTTGTGAGGTCTGGGGTTCGCTCATCAACCAAGACTTCACAAAATGGGACAAACACCAAATTGAGACTCTGCATGCAGAATTCTGCAAAAATATCCTCAGTGTACAACGTATACAACACCAACTACTGCATGCAGAGCAGAATTAAGCCGATACCCACTATTTATCAAAATCCAGAAAAGAGCTGTTAAATTCTACAACCACCTAAAAGGAAGCGATTCCCAAACCTTCCATATCAAAGCCAACATCTACAGAGAGATGAACCTGGAGAAGAGTCCCCTAAGCAAGCTGATCCTGGGGCTCTGTTCACAAACACAAACACACCCCACAGAGCCCCAGGACAGCAACACAATAAGACCCCAAAAATGTGCAAACTAGAATGCTATTTGGCCCTAAACAGAGAGTACACAGTGACAGAATACCTGACCACTGTGACTGACCCAAACTTAAGGAAACTTTGACTATGTACAGACTCAGTGAGCATAGCCCTGCTATTGAGAAAGGCCGCCGTAGCAGGACCTATGTATAATATGTATTACCATGTTAGAAAAACATATTTCCCTCAGATTACACAGTTTGTATTCGAACACAAACCCGATTTTGACCAACTCCCATATCTACTGGGTGAAAGACCAGTGTGCCATCACAGCAGCAATATTTGTGACCTGTTGCCACAAGAAAAAGGCAACCAGTGAAGAACACACACCATTGTAAATGCAATCCATATTTATGTTTATTTATTTTCCCTTTTGTACTTTAACCATTTGCACATCGTTACAACACTGTATATATACATAATATGACATGTAAAATTACCTTGTTCTTTTGGAACTTCTGTGACTATTATGTTTATAGTACATTTTTAAGGTTGCAAGTTCAAATCCTCGAGCTGACAAGGTACAAAATCTGTCTTTCTGCCCCTGAACACCACTTTCCACTGTTCCTAGGCTGTCATTGAAATAAGAATTTGTTCTTAACTGACTTGGCTAGTAAAATAAAATAAATAAATCACCTCAGATGATTCTTATTCCTAGTGGCTCTAGGATAGACTCACTTCAGATGATTCTTCTTCGATGTGGCTCTACTGAAGATGAAAATGTGACTTCAATCAGTCAAACAGAGAGGAAAAAGAAAGACAGGTAATGAGTTTATATCCACCAATTCTTCACATTTGTGCTTTTTCATAAAAAAAATATTGTGTGTTAAATATTACTGTTCTCAGCTGTTTTTGTTCAAAGATTTTAGATAATAAGAAAGAGCATCTGCTAAATTACTATAAATTCAAAAGCAAATGTTTTACATACAGATTTATTTGTATGTTTTTATTTCACCTTTTATTTAACCAGGTAGGCTAGTTGAGAACACCTTTATTTAACCAGGTAGGCTAGTTGAGAACACCTTTATTTAACCAGGTAGGCTAGTTGAGAACACCTTTATTTAACCAGGTAGGCTAGTTGAGAACACCTTTATTTAACCAGGTAGGCCAGTTGAGAACACCTTTATTTAACCAGGTAGGCCAGTTGAGAACACCTTTATTTAACCAAGTAGGCTAGTTGAGAACACCTTTATTTAACCAGGTAGGCTAGTTGAGAACACCTTTATTTAACCAGCTAGGCTAGTTGAGAACACCTTTATTTAACCAGGTAGGCCAGTTGAGAACACCTTTATTTAACCAGGTAGGCTAGTTGAGAACACCTTTATTTAACCAGGTAGGCTAGTTGAGAACACCTTTATTTAACCAGGTAGGCTAGTTGAGAACACCTTTATTTAACCAGGTAGGCTAGTTGAGAACACCTTTATTTAACCAGGTAGGCTAGTTGAGAACACCTTTATTTAACCAGGTAGGCTAGTTGAGAACACCTTTATTTAACCAGGTAGGCTAGTTGAGAACACCTTTATTTAACCAGGTAGGCCAGTTGAGAACACCTTTATTTAACCAGGTAGGCTAGTTGAGAACACCTTTATTTAACCAGGTAGGCCAGTTGAGAACACCTTTATTTAACCAGGTAGGCTAGTTGAGAACACCTTTATTTAACCAGGTAGGCTAGTTGAGAACACCTTTATTTAACCAGGTAGGCTAGTTGAGAACACCTTTATTTAACCAGGTAGGCTAGCTGAGAACACCTTTATTTAACCAGGTAGGCTAGTTGAGAACACCTTTATTTAACCAGGTAGGCTAGTTGAGAACACCTTTATTTAACCAGGTAGGCTAGTTGAGAACAACTTTATTTAACCAGGTAGGCTAGTTGAGAACACCTTTATTTAACCAGGTAGGCTAGTTGAGAACACCTTTATTTAACCAGGTAGGCTAGTTGAGAACACCTTTATTTAACCAGGTAGGCTAGTTGAGAACACCTTTATTTAACCAGGTAGGCTAGTTGAGAACACCTTTATTTAACCAGGTAGGCTAGTTGAGAACACCTTTATTTAACCAGGTAGGCTAGTTGAGAACACCTTTATTTAACCAGGTAGGCTAGTTGAGAACACCTTTATTTAACCAGGTAGGCTAGTTGAGAACAAGTTCTCATTTACAACCTGGCCAAGATAAAGCAAAGCAGTGACACAGACAACAACACAGAGTTACACATGGAGTAAACAATAAACAAGCCAATAACACAATAAACAAGTCAATGACACAGTAGAAAAAAGAAAGTCTATAGACAGTGTGTGCAAAAGGCATGAGGAGGTAAGCAATAAATAGGCCATAGGAGCGAATAATTACAATTTAGCAAATTAACACTGGAGGGATAAATGAGCAGATGATGATGTGCAAGTAGAGATACTGGTGTGCAAAAGAGCAGAAAAGTAAATAAAATAAAACAGTATGGGGATGAGGTAGGTTGATTGGGTGGGCTATTTACAGATGGACTATGTACAGCTGCAGCGATCGGTTAGCTGCTCAGACAGTTGATGTTTAAAGTTGGTGAGGGAAATAAAAGTCTCCACTAATTCGTTCCAGTCACTGGCAGCAGAGAACTGGAAGGAAAGGCGGACAAAGTCTGCCGAGTCTGCCGATAAGAACATCTGCTGTCTGGATTTGGGTGAAGGAGAAGCTGGGGAGGCTTGGGCGAGTAGCTGCGAGGGAGGCGGAGCAGTTGGCCGGGGTTGGAGTAGCCGGGAGGAAGGCATGGTCAGCCGTTGAGAAATGCTTATTGAAATGTTCGATTATCACGGATTTGGCAGTGGTGACTGTGTTACCTAGCCTCAGTGCACTGGGCAGCTGGGAGGAGATGCTCTTGTTCTCCATGGACTTTACAGTATCCCAAAACTTTTATGACTTTGCTTTCCTGACTGACTGCGTGTATTGGTTCCTGACTTCCCTGAACAGTTGCATATCATGGGGACTATTCGATGCTATTGCAGGCTGCCACATAATGTTTTTGTGCTGGTCAAGGGCAGTCAGGTCTGGAGTGAACCAAGGGCTATATCTGTTCATAGTTCTGCATTTTTTGAACAGGGCATGCTTATCTAAGATGGTGAGGAAATCAATTTTAAGGAATGACCAGGCATCCTCGACTGAAGGGATGAGGTCAATATCCTTCCACGATACCCGGGCCAGATCAGAAATTAGAAAGGCCTGCTCGTAGAAGTGTTTTAGGGAGCGTTTGACAGTGATGATGGCTGGTTGTTTGACCGTGGATCCATAGCGGATACAGGCAATGAGGCAGTGATTGCTGAGATCCTGATTGAAATCAGTGGAGGTGTATTTGGAAGGCAAGTTGGTCAGGATAATGTCTAGGAGGGTGCCCATGTTAACGGATTTAGGGTTGTACCTGGTGGGTTCTTTGATGATTTGTGTGAGATTGAGGGCATCTAGCTTAGATTGTAGGACTGCCGGGGTGTTCAGCATATCCCAATTTAGGTCACCTAACAGGACAAAGTCTGAAGCTAGATGGGGGATGATCAATTCACAAATGGTGTCCAGGGCACAGCTGGGAGCGGAGGGGGATCGATAGCAGACGGCAACAGTGAGAAACTTATTTCTGGAGAAGGACATTTTTTAAATTAGAAGTTCAAACTGTTTTGGTATAGACCTGGAAAGTATGACAGAACTTTGCAGGCTATGTCTGCAGTAGATTGCAAGTCCTCCCCCTTTGGCAGTTCTATTTTGACAACAAATGTTGTAGCTGGGTATAGAAATCTCAGAATAGTTGGTGGCCTTCCTAAGCCAGGATTCAGACACGGCAAGGACATCCGGGTTGGCAGAGTGTGCAAAAGCAGTGAATAAAACAAACTTAGGGAGGAGGCTTCTGATGTTAACATGCATGAAACCAAGGTTTTTTCGATCACAGAAGTAAACAAATGAGGGTGCCTGGGGACATGCAGGGCCTGGGTTTACCTCCACATCACCCGAGGAACAGAGGAGGAGTAGGATGAGGGCTATCAAAACTGGTCGCCTAGAGCATTGGGGACAAAGAATAAAAGGAGCAGATTTCTGGGCGTGAATAATAGATTCAGGGCATAATGTGCAGACAGGGGTATGGTTGGGTGCGGGTACAGCAGGGATAAGCGCAGGCACTGAGTGATTATAAGAGAGGTTGTATCTCTGGATAAGCTGGTTATAATGGGTGAGGTCACCGCATGTGTGGGAGGTGGAACAAAGGAGGTATCAGGGGTATTATGAGGGGAACTAGGGATTCCATTGTAAACTAAAACAATGAAACCTAACCTAAACAACAGTATACAAGGCATATTGACATATGAGAGAGACATACAGCGAGACATAAAGTAAACACAGGTGTTGATTTGGAGAGCTAGCTAAGACAACAACAGGTGAGACTACGACAGCTAATCAACAGGTAACTGGGCAGACAGGGACATATCTCATATTACTATATAGAATTATTATTTTCTTTTTTTGTTGTTAAATATTGATTTTATAAATGTATAATTTGTACAGTTCTTTATAGAAAATGTGGTTATTTGTTACATTTGACTGTGTAAATCCGAGCAGTACTACTTATTTCTCTGAGAGCGAGGCGGATATATTGCGTTTTTGAAAAGAACATGATTATTTGTCTCTCTGAAATTAAATCATCAAGTGTTATATTTCAAACAAATACATGTCTGTTATTCAACATGATTAGATAGTGAAAAAACACACCTCTCTCTTTCATAAGTTGTTTCATAACAATAAAAGCAAATTTACCAACATTTCTGAAATGGATATATAGTGTTTTGGAAATAAACTCTTCAAACATCTCTTTGCACTGAACAAAAATATAGACTTAACATGCAACACTTTCAAAGATTTGACTGAGGTACAGTTTATATAATGAAATCAGTCAGTTGAAATAAATTAATTACGCCCTGATCTATTTGTTATTGGTATTTCATTAGGATCCCCATTAGCTGTTGCAAAAGCAGCAGCTACTCTTCCTGGGGTCCAACACAGAACATGAATTATGACATAATACAGAACATTAATAGACAAGAACAACTCACTCAAGGACAGAAATACTACAATGGAAAAAATGAAAAGGCACACTTAGCCTACATATCAATACACAACAACTATCTAGGGCATATTAATGGATTTCACATAACTGGGAATAAAGATATGAATCTGATGGTCACAGATACCTTTAAAAAAGGAAGTGGTGTGGATCAGGAAACCAATCAGTATCTGGTGTGACCACCATTATGCAGAGTGACTCATCTCCTTCACATAGAGTTGATCAGGCTGTTGATCGTAGCCTGTGGAATGTTTTTTATCCCACTCCCCTTCAATGACTGTGCATAGTTGCTGGATATTGGCGGGAACTGGAACAAGTGTGTCGTACACGCCGATCCAGAGCATCCCAAACATGCTCAATGGGCGACATGTCTGGTGAGTATGAAGGCCATGGAAGAACTGGGACATTTTCAAGTTCCAGAAATTATGTACAGATTCTTGCGACATCGGGTCCTGCACAGTTGAAACCGGGATTCATCTTTGAAGAGCACACTTCTTCAGCGTGCCAGTGGCCATCGAAGGTGAACTTTTGCCCACTGAAGTTGGTTACGACGCCGAACTGCAGTCAGGTCAAGACCATGGTGAGGACGACGAGCACACAGATGAGTTTGTGCAGAAATTATTTGTTTGTGCAAACCCACAGTTTCATCAGCTGGACTGGTGGCTGGTCTCAAATGATCCCACAGGTGAAGAAGACGGATGTGGAGGTCCTGGGCTGGCATGGTTACACGTGGGCTGCTGTTGGGAGGCCGACCATTCAATTCTCTAGCAACAGCTCTGGTGGACATTCCTGCAGTCAGCATGCTAATTGCACTCTCCCTCAAAACTTGAGACATCTGTGGCGTTGTGTTGTGTGAGGAAACTTCACATTTTAAAGTGGCCTTTTATTGTCCCCAGCTCAAGGTGCACCTGTGTAATGATCATGCTGTTTAATCAGCTTCTTGATATGCCACACCTGCCAGGTGGAAGGATTATCTTTGCAAAGGAAAAATACTCACAAACAGGAATGTAAACTAATTTGTACACAATATTTGAGAAAAATAAGCTTTTTTTGTAACCAACATTTCTGGGATATTTTATTTAACTTCATGAAACATTTGACCAACACTTTACATGTTGTGTTTATATTTTTGTTCAGTGTACATTGTGCCTTTGTAGACCTTGGGTGTATGGTTTTGTACCGCGAGACTTGTGTGTTAGTCTGCCATGAGACAGGGACAGCATGAACCTCACTCTGCCTTTCCAGTCACATTAAAAGCTATGGAGGTTACCCCAGAGCCAGGGTGTTACACTGGAGTTGAATCCCTCTGAGGCTTCAGTCAAATCCCCTGCTATGGAGGTTACTCCAGAGCCAGGGTGTTAAGCTGGAGTTGAATCCCTCTGAGGCTACAGTCAAATCCCCTGCTATGGAGGTTACCCCAGAGCCAGGGTGTTAAGCTGGAGTTGAATCCCACTGAGGCTACAGTCAACTCCCCTGCTATGGAGGTTACCCCAGAGCCAGGGTGTTAAGCTGGAGTTGAATCCCTCTGAGGCTACAGTCAAATCCCCTGCTATGGAGAGAGAGAGAATGGGATGAGGGAAGACAGAATGGGATGAGGGAATACAGAATGGGATAGAGGGTAGAGAGAGAGAGAGAGGAGGAGAGAGAGGGTAGAGAGAGAGAGGGGTTGAAAGAGGAGGAGAGAGAGGGTAGAGAGAGAGAGGGGTTGAGAGAGGAAGAGAGAGAGAGAGGGCTTGAAAGAGGAGGATAGAGAGGGTAGAGAGAGAGGTGTTGAAGAGAGGAGGAGAGAGGATAGAGAGAGAGAGGTGTTGAGAGAGGATAGAGAGAGAGAGGTGTTGACGAGAGGAGGAGAGAAAGGGTAGAGAGAGAGAGGAGGAGAGATAGGGTCAAGAGAGAGAGGAGGAGAGAGAGAGGTTGAGGGAGGAGGAGAGATAGAGTCAAGAGAGAGAGGAGGAGAGATAGAGTCAAGAGAGAGAGGAGGAGAGAGAGTAGAGAGAGAGAGGGGTTGAGAGAGGAGGAGAGAGGATAGAGAGAGAGGTGTTGACGAGAGGAGGAGAGAAAGGGTAGAGAGAGGAGGAGAGAGAGGTTTTGAAGAGAGGAAGATAGTTTTTTTCATTACAAATGTGTACAAATGTAGTGAGGAGATAAGGCATTAAATAGGCCATAATAGCAAAGTAATTACAATTTAGCAGATTAACACTGGAGTGATAGATAAGCAGATGATGATGTGCAAGTAGAGATACTGGTGTGCAAAAGAGCAGCAAAGTAAATAAACACAATATGGGGATGAGGTAGGTAGATGGGTGGGCTATTTACAGATGGACTATGTTCAGAAAGCTGATGTTTAAAGTTAGTGAGGGAAGTGTAAGTCTCCAGCTTCAGCGATTTTTGCAATTTGTTCCAGTTACTGGCAGCAGAGAACTGTAAGGAAAGGCGGCCAAAGGGGGTGTTGGCTTTGGGGATGACCAGTGAGATATACCTGCTGGAGCACGTGCTACGGGTGGGTGTTGTTATTGTGACCAGTGAGCTGAGATAAGGCGGAGCTTTAACTAGCATAGACTTATAGATGACCTGGAGCCAGTGGGTCTGGCGACGAATATGTAGCGAGGGCCAGCCGACTAGAGCATACAGGTCGCAGGGGTGGGCTGTTTAAGGCGCTTTGGTAACAAAATGGATAGCACTGTGATTGACTACATCCAGTATCCTCCAGGGAAGCAGGGTGTCACTGTGTTTGGCTGATATGGTAATGACTAGCTGGCTGTTGGGATGGAAGGTGGAAGTGTTTGTTGTGGATCACTGACTAGTTAGGAAGGGTGTCCTCTCTACTGTGTGTGTGTGGGGGGGGGGGGCAGTGCTAGGAACCTATTGAAATGAGAGGCGATGTGGGTCATAGTGACATCACTGCACTCGCACTCCATCCATCTCTCTGGGGCAGGACCACAGAACCACAGCGTAACGCACGCAGGCTGGTCTTCCCTGAACACACACAGCGTAACGCAGGCTGGTCTTCCCTGAACACACACAGCGTAACGCAGGCTGGTCTTCCCTGAACACACACAGCGTAACGCACGCAGGCTGGTCTTCCCTGAACACACACAGCGTAACGCAGGCTGGTCTTCCCTGAACACACACAGCGTAACGCACGCAGGCTGGTCTTCCCTGAACACACACAGCGTAACGCAGGCTGGTCTTCCCTGAACACACACAGCGTAACGCAGGCTGGTCTTCCCTGAACACACACAGCGTAACGCACGCAGGCTGGTCTTCCCTGAACACACACAGCGTAACGCACGCAGGCTGGTCTTCCCTGAACACACACAGCGTAACGCAGGCTGGTCTTCCCTGAACACACACAGCGTAACGCAGGCTGGTCTTCCCTGAACACACACAGCGTAACGCACGCAGGCTGGTCTTCCCTGAACACACACAGCGTAACGCGCGCAGGCTGGTCTTCCCTGAACACACACAGCGTAACGCAGGCTGGTCTTCCCTGAACACACACAGCGTAACGCAGGCTGGTCTTCCCTGAACACACACAGCGTAACGCAGGCTGGTCTTCCCTGAACACACACAGCGTAACGCACGCAGGCTGGTCTTCCCTGAACACACACAGCGTAACGCAGGCTGGTCTTCCCTGAACACACACAGCGTAACGCAGGCTGGTCTTCCCTGAACACACACAGCGTAACGCAGGCTGGTCTTCCCTGAACACACACAGCGTAACGCGCGCAGGCTGGTCTTCCCTGAACACACACAGCGTAACGCGCGCAGGCTGGTCTTCCCTGAACACACACAGCGTAACGCAGGCTGGTCTTTATTTTTATTTATTTTATTTCACCTTTATTTAACCAGGTAGGCTAGTTGAGAACACCTTTATTTAACCAGGTAGGCTAGTTGAGAACACCTTTATTTAACCAGGTAGGCTAGTTGAGAACACCTTTATTTAACCAGGTAGGGCTAGTTGAGAACACCTTTATTTAACCAGGTAGGCTAGTTGAGAACACCTTTATTTAACCAGGTAGGCTAGTTGAGAACACCTTTATTTAACCAGGTAGGCTAGTTGAGAACACCTTTATTTAACCAGGTAGGCTAGTTGAGAACACCTTTATTTAACCAGGTAGGCTAGTTGAGAACAAGTTCTCATTTATAACTGCGACCTGGCCAAGATAAAGCATAGCAGTGTGAACAGACAACACAGAGTTACACATGGAGTAAACAATTAACAAGTCAATAACACAGTAGAAAAAAATATATATACATTGTGTGCAAAAGGCATGAGGAGGTAGGCGAATAATTACAATTTTGCAGATTAACACTGGAGTGATAAATGATCAGATGGTCATGTACAGGTAGAGATATTGGTGTGCAAAAGAACAGAAAAGTAAATAAATAGAAACAGTATGGGGATGAGGTAGGTAAAATTGGGTGGGCTATTTACCGATAGACTATGTACAGCTGCAGCGATCGGTTAGCTGCTCAGATAGCAGATGTTTGAAGTTGGTGAGGGAGATAAAAGTCTCCAACTTCAGCGATTTTTGCAATTCGTTCCAGTCACAGGCAGCAGAGAACTGGAACGAAAGGCAGCCAAATGAGGTATTGGCTTTAGGGATGATCAGTGAGATACACCTGCTGGAGCATGTGCTACGGGTGGGTGTTGCCATCGTGACCAGTGAACTGAGATAAGGCGGAGCTTTACCTAGCATGGACTTGTAGATGACCTGGAGCCAGTGGGTCTGGCGACGAATATGTAGCGAGGGCCAGCCGACTAGAGCATACAGGTCGCAGTGGTGGGTGGTATAAGGTGCTTTAGTAACAAAACGGATGGCACTGTGATAAACTGCATCCAGTTTGCTGAGTAGAGTATTGGAAGCTATTTTGTAGATGACATCGCCGAAGTCGAGGATCGGTAGGATAGTCAGTTTTACTAGGGTAAGTTTGGTGGCGTGAGTGAAGGAGGCTTTGTTGCGGAATAGAAAGCTGATTCTAGATTTGATTTTAGATTGGAGATGTTTGATATGAGTCTGGAGGGAGAGTTTACAGTCTAGCCAGACACCTAGGTACTTATAGATGTCCACATATTCTAGGTCGGAACCATCCAGGGTGGTGATGCTAGTCAGGCGTGCGGGTGCAGGCAGCGAATGGTTGAAAAGCATGCATTTGGTTTTACTAGCGTTTAAGAGCAGTTGGAGGCCACAGAAGGAGTGTTGTATGGCATTGAAGCTCGTTTGGAGGTTAGATAGCACAGTGTCCAAGGACGGGCCGGAAGTATACAGAATGGTGTCGTCTGCGTAGAGGTGGATCAGGGAATCGCCCGCAGCAAGAGCAACATCATTGATATATACAGAGAAAAGAGTCTTCCCTGATCACACAGCGTAACGCAGGCTGGTCTTCCCTGATCACACAGCGTAATGCAGGCTGGTCTTCCCTGATCACACAGCGTGTGGCCCAAAGGAAGCCGGCCGCCACCGACAATGTACTTTTACACACTGCCTGTTGCAATCCCACACACGTTGTCTACACACACACACAAACACACACACAGAGCCTGAGGATAACAGGTGTTTCTCCACACAACATAGCTATTCAGAATTAAACTGAGAAATGACTTTACACGAATGAATAAAAATGACTCGAAAATGTACACTGACCACTTGGGTGATGTGACGGTAAGGGAGAATAACAAACCGGAGAGACGCTTTACATTTACGCTTTCTCCTGAACTACGATGCTCCAGTCTTCACTCATTACCACCAGGCTGTTTCTCCTGAACTACGATGCTCCAGTCTTCACTCATTACCACCAGACTGTTTCTCCTGAACTACGATGCTCCAGTCTTCACTCATTACCACCAGGCTGTTTCTCCTGAACTACGATGCTCCAGTCTTCACTCATTACCACCAGGCTGTTTCTCCTGAACTATGATGCTCCAGTCTTCACTCATTACCACCAGGCTGTTTCTCCTGAACTATGATGCTCCAGTCTTCACTCATTACCACCAGGCTGTTTCTCCTGAACTACGATGCTCCAGTCTTCACTCATTACCACCAGGCTGTGGCAGCTGCAGCAGTAGAGGAGAGAAAGAGAGAGAGGGAGGAGAGAGAAAGAGAGGGAGAGGTGAGAAAGAGAGAGAGAACAGAGTTATTTAGTTCCAACATATTAAAAAGAGGGAACAGCAAAGTAAAATGAAAGAATCAGAGAGAATCACCTCAGATGATTCTTATTCCTAGTGGCTCTGGATAGAATCACCTCAGATGATTCTTATTCCTAGTGGCTCTAGATAGAATCACCTCAGATGATTCTTATTCCTAGTGGCTCTGGATAGAATCACCTCAGATGATTCTTATTCCTAGTGGCTCTAGATAGACTCACCTCAGATGATTCTTATTCCTAGTGGCTCTGGATAGAATCACCTCAGATGATTCTTATTCCTAGTGGCTCTAGATAGACTCACCTCAGATGATTCTTATTCCTAGTGGCTCTGGATAGAATCACCTCAGATGATTCTTATTCCTAGTGGCTCTAGATAGACTCACCTCAGATGATTCTTATTCCTAGTGGCTCTGGATAGAATCACCTCAGATGATTCTTATTCCTAGTGGCTCTGGATGAAATCACCTCAGATGATTCTTATTCCTAGTGGCTCTGGATAGAATCACCTCAGATGATTCTTATTCCTAGTGGCTCTGGATAGAATCACCTCAGATGATTCTTATTCTTAGTGGCTCTGGATACAATCACCTCATATTAGGGCTGGACGGTATACTGTATCTTATGATACACCGGTATTGATGCAGGGACCGGTTTGGGTTTTTAGTTTACTTTCTATACCGGCATTTGAATGTTTGGTTTGTTAAATGTGATACGCCGTGTGTAATGTACATTTTTATAGTTTACTTCGCTACTTGAGTCGTCCCTCTCCGCTCTTTCTCTCCGTGCAACTTTCCACACAGACCTAGCCACGCCCCTGTCACTCAAGAGAGAGTAGAGAAAGAGAGAGAGAGAGAAGAGAGATACCTGAGTAGAGGACAGAGAGGAGAGAAGAGAGAGACCTGAGTAGAGGAGAGAGAGAGAGAACTGAGTAGTGGAGAGAGAGAGGAGGAGAGAGAGAGAAGAGAGACCAGATTAGTGGAGAGAGAGAGGAGGAGAGAGAGAGAAGAGAGAGACCTGAGTAGAGGAGAGAGAGAGAGAGACTTGAGTAGTGGAGAGAGAGAGAGAACTGAGTAGTGGAGAGAGAGAGGAGGAGAGAGAGAGTTACCATACCATACCAATTACAAAATACCATTACCAATTTCAACATACCAATTAGGATCTGGCTAAAAATACTTGAATCAGTCATAGAGCCCATTGCCCTTTATGGTTGTGAGGTCTGGGGTCCGCTCACCAACCAAGACTTCACAAAATGGGACAAACACCAAATTGAGACTCTGCATGTAGAATTCTGCAAAAATATCCTACGTGTACAACGTAGAACACCAAATAATGCATGCAGAGCAGAATTAGGCCGATACCCACTAATGATCAAAATCCAGAAAAGAGACGTTAAATTCTACAACCACCTAAAAGGAAGCGATTCCCAAACCTTCCATAGCTAAAGCCATCACCCACAGAGAGATGAACCTGGAGAAGAGTCCCCTAAACAAGCTGGTCCTGGGGCTCTGTTCACAAACACAAACACACCCTACAGAGCCCCAGGACAGCAACACAATTAGACCCAACCAAATCATGAGAAAACAAAAAGATAATTACTTGACACATTGGAGAGAATTAACAAATAAACAGAGCAAACTAGAATGCTATTTGGCCCTACACAGAGAGTACACAGTGGCAGAATACCTGACCACTGTGACTGACCCAAACTTAAGGAAAGCTTTGACTCTGTACAGACTTAGTGAGCATAGCCTTGCTATTGAGAAAGGCCGCCGTAGACAGACATAGCTCTCAAGAGAAGACAGGCTATGTGCTCACTGCCCACAAAATGAGGTGGAAACTGAGCTGCACTTCCTAACCTCCTGCCCAATGTATGACCGACCATATTAGAGAGACATATTTCCCTCAGATTACACAGATCCACAAAGAATTCGAAAACAAATCCAATTTTGTTGAACTCCCATATCTACTGGGTGAAATTCCACAGTGTGCCATCACAGCAGCAAGATTTGTGACCTGTTGCCATAAGAAAAGGGCAACCAGTGAAGAACAAACACCATTGTAAATACAACCCATATTTATGCTTATTTATTTTCCCTTGTGTACTTTAACCATTTGTACATTGTTACAAAACTGTATATATATATATATATATATATATATATATATATATATATATATATATATATATAATATGACATTTGTAATGTCTTTATTGTTTTGAAACTTCTGTATGTGTAATGTTTACTGTTAATTTTTATTGTTTATTTCACTTTATATATTCACTTTATATACTATCTACCTCACTTGCTTTGGCAATGTTAACACATGTTTCCCATGCCAATAAAGCCCCTTGAATTGAATTGAATTGAGAAGAGAGAGACCTGAGTAGAAGAGAGAGAGAGAGAGAGAGAGAGAGAGAGAGAGAGAGAGAGAGAGAGAGAGAGAGAGAGAGAGAGAGATAACTGAGTAGAGGAGAGAGAGAGAGAACTGAGTAGTGGAGAGAGAGAGGAGGAGAGAGAGAAGAGAGAGAGAGAAGATAAAGACCTGAGTAGTGGAGAGAGAGAGGAGGAGAGAGAGACCTGAGTAGAGGGGAGAGGGGAGAGAGGAAAAGAGAGAGAGACCTGAGTAGAGAGAGAGAGGAAAAGAGAGAGAGACCTGAGTAGAGGAAAGAGAGAGGGAGGAAAAGAGAGAACTCTGAGTAGAGGAGAGAGAGAGGAAAGGAGAGAGAGACCTGAGTAGAGAGAGAGGAAAGGAGAGAGAGACCTGAGTAGAGAGAGAGAGGAAAAGAGAGAGAGACCTGAGTAGAGGAGAGAGAGAGTGACCTGAGTAGAGGGGAGAGAGAGACCTGAGTAGAGGAGAGAGAGACCTGAGGAGAGAGGGGAGAGAGAGAGGAAAAGAGAGAGAGACCTGCAGCCTGTTTTTTTAAGCTACTCTAGATGATGATGCCCTTAGACACCCCTCTGCTGATCTGTCTTTGATAATCTCTCTGATATCGTGTGTGTGTGTGTGTGTGTGTGTGTGTGTGTGTGTGTGTGTGTGTGTGTGTGTGTGTGTGTGTGTGTGTGTGTGTGTGTGTGTGTGCGTGTGTGTGTGCGCGTGTGTGCGTGTGCGCGCGTGTGCGCGCGTGTGTGCGCGTGTGTGCACATGTGTCACTGGAAGACTTGTGGATGGCCAAACTTTACCCAACCACGTCCACAAATGGCATCATCACGCTTGATGTCTAGATTGTGCATGTTTGTACTGAGAAATGTGTTGGCAGAAAGATACTGTAGCTACTTTTGAGATACTTGCTTTTCTTTGCTTCTTTTATTAATTTATTGGGGAGTGGGGGAAGTTGTAGACTGTAATATGACTCTGTTCTGAGACAGTTTCTGTTAAGAATGTCTCTTTTGACAGGAACAGTAGGTCCATAGTGGGTGGAGGAGAATCCAATGGAATGTAGCCACTTTCAGATACAGTTGAAGTCGGAGGTTTACATACACCTTTGTCAACTACTTTTCAACCTAGTTTTTCACAATTCCTGACATTTAATCCTAGTAAAAATGCCCTGTTTTAGGTCAGTTAGGATCACCACTTTATTTTAAGAATATGAAATGTCAGAATAATAGTAGAGAGAGAGATTTATTTCAGCTTTTATTTATTTCATCACATTCCCAGTGGGTCGGAAGTTTACATATACTCAATTAGTGTTTGGTAGATTTGCCTTTAAATTGTTTAACTTGTGTCAAACATTTCATGTAGCCTTCCACAAGCTTCCCACAATAAGTTGGGTGAATTATGGCCCATTCCTCCTGACAGAGCTGGTGTAACTGAGTCAGGTTTGTAGGCCTCCTTGCTCGCACACTCTTTTTCAGTTCTGCCATGCAATCTCCATAGGGAACATTCACAGTAGAATGGCCTTACTGAAGAGCTCAGTGAATGTGGCACCGTCATAGGATTCCACCTTTCCAACAAGTCAGTTCGGCAAATGTCTGCCCTGCTAGATCTGCTCCGGTCAACTGTAGGTGCTGTTATTGTGAAGTGGAAATGTCTAGGAACAACAATGGCTCAGCGGCAAAGTGGTAGGCCACACAAGCTCACAGAATGGGACCGCAGAGTGCTGAAGCTGAAATCGTCTGTCCTCGGTTGCAACACTCACTACCGAGTTCTAAACTGCCTCTGGAAGCAACATCAGCACAAGAACTGTTCGTCGGGAGCTTCGTGAAATGGGCTTCAATGGCCGAGCAGCCGCACACAAGCCTAAGATCACCATGTGCAATGCCAAGCTTAGGCTGGACTGGTGTAAAGATCGCTGCCATTGGACTCATAGGATGCCACTTTTCCAACAAAATTTTTTGGACAAATTTCTGCCCTGCTAGAACTGCCTCGGTCAACTGTAAGTGCTGTCAGGAGAACATTACTGCCAGGAGAACGCTACCTGCCCCCGTGCACAAAGTGAGGTCCCATACAGCAATCGTTTGTCAAGATCGGTGTGGAAGAACTTGACTGGCATGCACAGAGCCATGACCTCAACCCCATCAAACACCTTCGGGATGAATTGGAACGCAGGCTGCGAGCCAGGCCTAATTGTCCTACAGCAGTGCCCGAACTCACTAATGCTCTTGTGGCTGAATGGAAGCAAGTTCCCGCAGCAATGTTCCAACATCTAGTGGAAAGCCTTCCCAGAAGAGTGAAGGCTCTTATATCAGCAAAGGGGGGACCAACTCCATATTAATATCCATGATTTCGGAATGAGATGTTTGACGAGCAAGTGTCCACATACGTTTGGTCATGTAGTGTATTATGCAAACTGCACATTTGTACTTCCATACAGCCTCACCAGGCCACTGTGTTCCGGAGCCCTTGACCAGCAGGGACGTGTCAGACTGATTCCATGGCTACAGGGACGTGTCAGACTGATTCCATGGCCACAGGGACGTGTCAGACTGATTCCATGGCCACAGGGACGTGCCAGACTGATTCCATGGCCACAGGGACGTGCCAGACTGATTCCATGGCCACAGGGACGTGCCAGACTGATTCCATGGCCACAGGGACGTGCCAGACTGATTCCATGGCCACAGGGATGTGCCAGACTGATTCCATGTCCACAGGGACATGTCAGACTGATTCCATTGCCAGAGGGATGTGCCAGACTGATTCCATGGCCACAGGGACGTGTCAGACAGATTCCATGGCCACAGGGACGTGCCAGACTGATTCCATGGCAACAGGGACGTGTCAGACAGATTCCATGGCCACAGGGACGTGTCAGACAGATTCCATGGCCACAGAGACGTGTCACACAACCAGATGAATAGTCCCAAAGTCACAGCCATGGACAACCAACACACTGATTTATTATACACTGCTCAAAAAAATAAAGGGAACACTTAAACAACACAATGTAACTCCAAGTCAATCACACTTATGTGAAATCAAACTGTCCACTTAGGAAGCAACACTGATTGACAATAAATTTCACATGCTGTCTAGACAACAGGTGGAAATTATAGGCAATTAGCAAGACACCCCCAATAAAGGAGTGGTTCTGCAGGTGGTGACCACAGACCACTTCTCAGTTCCTATGCTTCCTGGCTGATGTTTTGGTCACTTTTGAATGCTGGCGGTGCTTTCACTCTAGTGGTAGCATGAGACGGAGTCTACAACCCACACAAATGGCTCAGGTAGTGCAGCTCATCCAGGATGGCACATCAATGCGAGCTGTGGCAAGAAGGTTTGCTGTGTCTGTCAGCGTAGTGTCCAGTGCATGGAGGAGCTACCAGGAGACAGGCCAGTACATCAGGAGACGTGGAGGAGGCCGTAGGAGGGCAACAACCCAGCAGCAGGACCGCTACCTCCGCCTTTGTGCAAGGAGGAGCAGGAGGAGCACTGACAGAGTCCTGCAAAATGACCTCCAGCAGGCCACAAATGTGCATGTGTCTGCTCAAACGGTCAGAAACAGACTCCATGAGGGTGGTATGAGGGCCCGACGTCCACAGGTGGGGGTTGTGCTTGCCTGCAACATCCTCCAGCATGACCGGTTTGGTGGTGGGTCAGTCATGGTGTGGGTTGGCATTTCTTTGGGGGGCCGCACAGCCCTCCAAGTGCTCGCCAGAGGTAGCCTGACTGCCATTAGGTACCGAGATGAGATCCTCAGACCCCTTGTGAGGCCATATGCTTGTCTGGCCATATTCCAGACCTCCATGGGTTGATAAATATGATTTCCATTGATAGTTTTTGTGTGATTTTGTTGTCAGCACATTCAACTATGTAAAGAAAAAAGTATTTAATAAGAATATTTCATTCATTCAGATCTAGGATGTGTTATTTTAGTGTTCCCTTTATTTTTTTGAGCAGTGTACATTTTTTCCCCCCTCTGTTTCTCTGAAAACATTGTGGTCTTTAAGGGATCTGGATGTGTGTGTGTGTGTGTGTGTGTGTGTGTGTGTGTGTGTGTGTGTGTGTGTGTGTGTGTGTGTGTGTGTGTGTGTGTGTGTGTGTGTGTGTGTGTGTGTGTGTGTGTGTGTTTTACTATCCTAACCTAAACAAGGAAAATATGGCAAAGTTTTGGGGTTTGCGGGTTTGGGTGTTAATGTTAAAGTGATCTATTTTTTACTTAACACATTTTTCTTCGTAACTTCTTAAAGCATTGTTGGTTAAGGGCTTGTAAGCATGTCACTGTTGTATTCGGCGCATGTGACAAATTTGATTTGATTTAAGGTTATGGGTTATGTTTAGGGAAAATAGGATTTTGAATGGGAATCGATACACTAAGTGTACTGGATACTAGTAATGTATGGATGACTGTATCTATAGCAGCACTATACTACTGAGTATACTGGATACTAGTACTGTATGGATGACTGCATCTATAGCAGCACTATACTACTGAGTATACTGGATACTAGTACTGTATGGATGACTGCATCAAAAGCAGCACTATACTACTGAGTATACTGGACACTAGTACTGTACAGATGACTGCATCTATAGCAGCACTATACTACTGAGTATACTGGATACTAGTACTGTACGGATGACTGTATCTATAGCAGCACTATACTACTGAGTATACTGGACACTAGTACTGTACGGATGACTGCATCTATAGCAGCACTATACTACTGAGTATACTGGATACTAGTAATGTATGGATGACTGTATCTATAGCAGCACTATACTACTGAGTATACTGGATACTAGTACTGTATGGATGACTGCATCTATAGCACCACTATACTACTGAGTATACTGGACACTAGTACTGTATGGATGACTGCATCTATAGCAGCACTATACTACTGAGTATACTGGAACCTAGTAATGTATGGATGACTGTATCTATAGCAGCACTATACTACTGAGTATACTGGATACTAGTACTGTATGGATGACTGTATCTATAGCAGCACTATACTACTGAGTATACTGGATACTAGTAATGTACTGTATGGATGACTGCATCTATAGCAGCACTATACTACTGAGTATACTGGACACTAGTACTGTACGGATGACAGAATCTATAGCAACACTATACTACTGAGTATACTGGATACTAGTACTGTATGGATGACTGCATCTATAGCAGCACTATACTACTGAGTATTCTGGATACTAGTACTGTACGGATGACTGTATCTATAGCAGCACTATACTACTGAGTATACTGGATACTAGTACTGTATGGATGACTGTATCTATAGCAGCACTATACTACTGAGTATACTGGATAGTAGTAATGTACTGTATGGATGACTGTATCTATAGCAGCACTATACTACTGAGTATACTGGATACTAGTAATGTACTGTATGGACGACTGTATCTATAGCAGCACTATACTACTGAGTATACTGGATACTAGTAATGCATGGATGACTGTATCTATAGCAGCACTATACTACTGAGTATACTGGACACTAGTACTGTACGGATGACTGCATCTATAGCAACACTATACTACTGAGTATACTGGACACTAGTAATGTATGGATGACTGTATCTATAGCAGCACTATACTACTGAGTATACTGGACACTAGTACTGTACGGATGACTGCATCAAAAGCAGCACTATACTACTGAGTATACTGGACACTAGTACTGTATGGATGACTGTATCTATAGCAGCACTGTGTATACTGGATACTAGTAATGTATGGATGACTGTATCTATAGCAGCACTATACTACTGAGTATACTGGATACTAGTAATGTATGGATGACTGTATCTATAGCAGCACTATACTACTGAGTATACTGGACACTAGTACTGTACAGATGACTGTATCTATAGCAGCACTATACTACTGAGTATACTGGATACTAGTAATGTACTGTATGGGTCCCACTGTTTTTTGCCAGTTCTGAGCTGATGGTACCGCTAAACATCTGTCGATTGCGAAGTGAAGTATTGCATGATGTGTCTTTCATCTGCTGCAGTACGTTTCCTTGGCCGACCGCTGCGTCTACGGTCCTCAACGTTGCCAATTTTTCTTTTTGTGCTTCTTCAAAAGAGCTTGGATATCACATCTCGAAAACCCCTGTCTGACTTGACATTTCTGCCTGGAGAGAGACCTTGCTGATGCTGTACAACGACCTTGTGTCCTGTTTCTGTGCTCAGCCTTGCCACGGTGTAAACTGTCTTCAGCAACCTCACCATGTTAGCTGTTCTTCACCCAGTTGTGGCTGTTAGTTGGATTCCTCCTCCACCAGGCTGTTTCTGTTTCAACCTACATATTGAATTGATGATCATTAGCACCTGTTTGGTGTAATTGTTTCATCATACACCTGACTATATGCCTACAAAGTGTACCTACAAGAGTTGATGCTGTTTTGAAGGCAAAGGGATTTTTCTTCTGTTCACTCACTTTGCATTGAGTTAATTGATAAATATCATCTGTTAATATGTCTATTTTTTGAAAGCATTTGAACTTTAACACAGTACTGTATATAACACAGGGCTGTAACCCAAACAAAGAGCGAGGTCTAACCCTCTAATAAATACACGGGACGAGACCCGTAATAACAACACACGTGACGAGATCCGTAATAACAAGTGCACACTGACCCGGTAACACGAAAGCCGATACAACAGAGCACAGGTACTCACAAGACCAACGGATACGGAACAACAACCAACAAGGACAATGGGGAACAGAGGGCACATATTTACACATACTGATCAGGGGGAATGGGAACCAGGCGTAATGAGCTGAGACAGTCCGGGGTTGGTGGTAATGAGTCCAGTTCAGTGATGCCTAGAAGGCCGGTGACGTAGACCTCTGAAGCTGGTGAATGTAATGAGGAGCAGTACGGAGGGGGGGGGGGGGGGGGGGGGGGGGGATCCGTGACAAAGAGCCGCAGTTGCTGCTGAGGAGCCTATTATTCAATTGTAGGAATAAATACTGTCGAGCAGTGAGGTCTTTGAGATGCTGAATATTCCTTCACGGAGACAGGAACTTTTGTTTCTTTCATGGCTGTCCGATATTCCTTTAATTGTTGATCCGTAACAAGTTCGATTGGGATCCACGCCTTCCTTTTTACCACTGACTAGTTAGAGAGACATCGTCTCATGTTACGTTCACTCAGCTAGAACAGGATGTTGTTGCTTGTCGGTGTGAGAGAGATGACAACTAAAAGGGAAACCGGATGTGACACAGCTTGTTTTCACCAGTCTTTCTTTCCTCCGGACACAGGGGATGAGAGGAAGAGGTTGAATGGTCTTCAGTGTTCAACCTTCTATAAAGAAGCTCTCTTGTGCTGTTGATCCCTCGTTCTCCCTCCCTCTCTTTCGCTCTCTCTCTCTCCAGTCATGTCATTGGTCAGTGAGCTGTAAACAGAGGAACTGTACATTCATCCAAATGGGAATAACATTTTTTTCAGATCCTACAAACCCCTCCCCCCTTTCCCTTCACACGTCCTGTTTTTCGGAATGTCTTTCGGAATTCCTGACCGATACGAGAAAGAAGAGAAACCACTGTGAGAAGCTTTATCCTGGGTGATGGGCCTGCCTGGTGATGGGCCTGCTGGGTGATGGGCCTGCCTGGTGATGGGCCTGCTGGGTGATGGGCCTGCCTGGTGTGGGGTGTCCTCTGTGAGAAGGCTTTATCCTGGGTGATGGGCCTGCCTGGTGATGGGCCTGCCTGGTGATGGGCCTGCTGGGTGATGGGTCTGCCTGGTGATGGGCCTGCTGGGTGATGGGCCTGCTGGGTGATGGGCCTGCTGGGTGATGGGCCTGCTGGGTGATGGGCCTGCCTGGTTGATGGGCCTGCTGGGTGGTGGGCCTGCCTGGTGATGGGCCTGCCTGGTGATGGGCCTGCTGGGTGATGGGCCTGCCTGGTGTGGGGTGTCCTCTGTGAGAATGCTTTATACTGGGTGATGGGCCTGCCGGGTGATGGGCCTGCTGGGTGATGGGCCTGCCGGGTGATGGGCCTGCTGGGTGATGGGCCTGCCTGGTGATGGGCCTGCTGGGTGATGGGCCTGCCTGGTGATGGGCCTGCTGGGTGATGGGCCTGCCTGGGTGATGGGCCTGCCGGGTGGGGGGATGTCCTGTCTTCTGGTCTGCTCATCACCACACACTAGCTCTTTATGTGGCTCTATGTGTGGAGAGTGGCCCCCTACCATCCCTCCCTCCCTCCATCCTCCCATCCACACCCCCGAGGCTCCCATTCAGTAGTGTGCTGACGACTGGGGTAGCTGGGGGGAAGTTGGAACTGTTATGTTGTGGGGGATTCTTAGGGGGCTGTCAAGGCTATCACTGTATGGGTCTTTTCTTCCCCAGTCTGAGAGGGGGGGGGGGGGGGGGGGGTAAGGAGGGAGGGTTGTCCTAGAGGGGGAAGGGGACACAGACAGCCTTGTTAGCTGGCAGCTCCAGAGAGAGGGGGGGGGTAAGGAGGGAGTGTTGTCCTTGAGGGGGATAGAGACTCTGGCAAAAGGATAAAACTGCTATTCGGTTGCATCATCACTGTTATTCCTCTCTCCCTCTTCCTCCCCCTTTCTCCTATATCTCCTCCTCCTCTCTCCCTCCCCGTTTATTCTCTCCATTTAGTCTGCTTGACGTCCCTCTTTAGCTCAATATCAGTAAAAAAGCCTCACGGTTTCCTCCTCACACTCCCCTCTCCATTCCCCCCTCCCTCACCACTCCTCTTCCTTCCTCCCCTGTTCCCAGATCCTCCCTGCTCCTTCCCCTCACCCCTACACTCCTCTCCTCACGCCCTCCTCCTCACCCCTCTTTCCCCCGTCATTACTTTTCACACATACCATTATGCTCTGAGGCCAGAGTGAAAATATACTCAGTTCACAACATAAAACATCAAATAATGCATGCACAGCAGAATTAGGCCGATACCCACTAATTATCAAAATGCAGAAAAGAGACGGTAAATTCTACAACCTAAAAGGAAGTGATTCACAAACCTTCCATAACAAAACCATCACCTACAGAGAGATGAACCTGGAGAAGAGTCCCCTAAGCAAGCTGGTCCTGGGGCTCTGTTCACAAACACAACCCACAGAGCCCCAGAACAGCAACACAATTAGACCCAACCAAATAATGAGAAAACAAAAAGAGAATTACTTGACACATTGGAAAGAATTTACAAAAAAATCTCAGCAAACTAGAATGCAATTTGGCCCTAAGCAGAATACCTGACCACTGTGACTGACCCAAACTTAAGGAAAGCTTTGACTATGTACAGACTCAGTGAGCATAGCCTTGCTATTGAGAGAGGTAGGCAGACCTGGCTAGGCAGACCTGGCTCTCAAGAGAAGGCAGGCTATGTGCACACTGCCCACAAAATGAGGTGGAAACTGAGCTGCACTTCCTAACCTCCTGCCCAATGTATGACCATATTACAGAGACAAATTTCCCTCAAATTACACAGACCCACAAAAAATTCAAAAACAAATCCAATTTTGATAAACTCCCATATTTATTGGGTGAAATACCACAGTGTGACATCATAGCAGCAAGATTTGTGACCTGTTGCCACAAGAAAAGGGCAACCAGTGAAGAACGAACACCATTGTAAATACAACCCATTCAGTGGCAAAAGTATTCTCCCCCTTGGCATTCTTCCTATTTTGTTGCCTTACAACCTACAATTATAATTGATTTTGCGGGGGTTTGTATCATTTGATTTACACAACATGCCTGAAGATGCAAAATATTTTTATTGTTAAATAAGAAATAAGACAAAAAATCAGACAACGTGAGCGTGCATACCTATTCCCTCCCAAGTCAATACTTTGTAGAGCCACCTTTTGCAGCAATTACAGCTGTAAGTCTCTTGGGGTATGTCTCTATAAGCTTGGCACATCGAGCCACTGGGATTTTGCCCATTCTTCAAGACAAAACTTCTCCAGCTCCTTCGATGGGTTCCGCTGGTGTACAGCAATCTTTAAGTCATACCACAGATTCTCAATTGGATTGAGGTGGGGCATTGACTAGGCCATTCCAAGACATTTAGATGTTTCCTCTTAAACCCCTCGAGTGTTGCTTTAGCAGTATGCTTAGGGTCATTGTCCTTCTGGAAGGTGAACCTCCATCCCAGTCTCAAATCTCTGGAAGACTGAAACAGGTTTCCCTCAAGAATTTCCCTGTATTTAGTGCCATCCATCATTCCTCCAATTCTGACCAGTTTCCCAGTCCCTGCTGATAAAAAACTCAACGTCTGGCGCAAACCAAACACACTTCATCACCCCGAGAATACCATCCCCACAGTGAAGCATGGTGGTGGCAGCATCATGCTGTGGGGATGTTTGTCATCGGCAGGGATTGGGAAACTGGTCAGAATTGAAGGAATGATGGATGGCGCTAAATACAGGGAAATTATTGAGGGAAACCTGTTTCAGTCTTCCAGAGACTTGAGAATGGTGGTGGCAGCATCATGCTGTGGGGATGGTGTTCTCGGGGTGATGAAAGATGTTGGGTTTGCACCAGACATGGAGTTTTCCTTGAT